>NW_027249060.1:0-250000 GCF_019359855.2 Lolium perenne | reverse complement strand
TTGGCTTTCCACCACACTCACCTAACACCATATTTGCTAGCTTTTGCGTGTGTTTTTGTGTGAGTGCCCGATACAATTGACTTTGACCTCGGCTTGTTGGATCGCCCCGATCTTATCATACCACGGTAAGATTGCGAGGTAGTGTTCTTCCACTAACATACACCATATACATACCATCGTGCTAACATGGATAGCGAAGATGAGGATACGGAGGAGTACACGGAGCACTTCGAGGAGGATTCCTCTTCAAGCACCGCGGATGTGGAGGAACATGTGGAGCTCGACACCGACTATGGCTCCGCGAGCATCACCGATATGACCGACATCGAGGAGCTCTACATCAACAATGGCTCCTCAAGCATGGACGACATGGTGGAGCACCACCTTGAGGACGACATCGACGAGCTCTACATCAACAATGGCTCCTCAAGCATGGACGACATGGTGGAGCACCACCTTGAGGACGACATCGACGAGCTCTACATCGACAATGGCTCGTCAAGCATCGACGACATGGTGGAGCAAGGCCACGCCTACGACATCGACACCATGGCGGAACCTCACCTCGACTCCACCTTGAGCAACGCCTACTTGGCCAATGGAGCTACATATGAGGATAGAGGACCTCCACGATGGCACCACCATATGGATCATCAAGAGCGTCCTCATCATGATCGTCATCGACACTCGTCTCCGAGCTCCACAAGGCGCCACCATGAGAGTGCTTATGCACAAGATCGTCGACTTGAAGTACACCATTTGGAGCATCACGAGCGTCCCCATCATGAGCGTCATCGACACTCTTCTCCAAGCTCCACAAGGCGCCACAAGCAACATGCCAAGTCGCATGAGCCATCATCTAGGCATGGCAAGGACCGTCATCGACATACGTCACCACATGAGCTTCGCCGCCACAAGCCACTTCATGATCGCCATCGACCAACATCTTCCACGAGTCTTCGACGACACCACTCAAGCCATGGTGATGATGCACGAAGACGAGAGCCTCGACATGAAGGCGACAAACACCATGATAGGGTGTCCACCACTACAAGGACGGCAAGTGCACATCGCACATACCTTCCTCATGAGGCGACTTCTACCTCTTGCGCCACCACCACAATGACCCCTACCTCATCACATGCCTATGGACTCCGATGCTACAAGTGCAAGCAACAAGGCCACCCTCCACGGGAATGTCCCAATCTCCTATGTGAGGTGTGCAAGGCCAAGGGTCATGTGGCATGGCAATGCACAACGCCAAGCGCCAAGAAGCTCTACTTCGACGAGCTCAATGCACAAGTCTCCAAGATGCCTATCGCGCCCACACTTCAAGATGAAGATCGCCAAGGTGAACTCAAGGGTGACATTGAGCCGAGCCTAGCTCTCATCAACACTACGGCGCCACCGCTTGAGGATGACTTGGGAGGCGATGGAGTTGAGCATGGTGACCATGGGATTCTCCCTTCACCTACGGAGGCGCATGGAGTTGAGATGGTTGAGCATGGGAATTTCCCTTCAACCAAGGAGGCGCATGGAGATGAGAAAGTCGAGCCTACTCCCCTATGCTTCATTGATGAGTTGGTACCAATCCCATGTGAGCATGAGAGCCACTTAGCCCACTTGAGTGAGAGTGATAGTGAGTTGAGTGACTTCCACCCCATATGTGAGTTTGAGTGCTTCCGTTTGGAGGACATGAGTGATACACAAAGTGAGTTGAGAGAGGTAGATGATAGGTCCATGGAGGACATCGCATTTGCTAACACATTAACCTCTCCCTCGTTTGTGTCTTCTTATGTTGCACTAGGTTCCACGGAGGACGAGTTCCCGTTCATGGAGATGATGTACATGGTGCATGAACATGATGATATCTCACCATGCTTGCTCCAAGATGGACATGTCGACCACATGGATCCTCCTACTTCCACAACACCTACTTCACATGAGTCGGACTACAAAGGTAACAACATAGGTGTTGATGATGCCATGATCCCACTAGTGGACATGATGACTTATGAGTGCATGCATGATCTTGATGATACATTTGCTACATCACATGCTACTTTCATTTTCCCATGCGATACTTTGCTTGATAACATTGTTGATCATGTGGAAGTGAATGCTTGTGATACCATGACCATGCCATGCTATGAGAGCTTCAATTTTTCCACCATTGCTTGCAATATGTCGACCACTTGCTCTTTACCATGTATTGCTTGCAATGATAATGACAAGGATGACATTAGCTTCCGCATGCTTTGCCCCAAATGTTTACACTCTTCCATGATCCTTGCATCCAAGATTGCGAACAATTGCTCTTTCTTATGCTTGGTATGCAAGAATGCTTATTTCATTGTCCACGAGATGGCCCCCATAGCCTTCTCACTTTTTGATGATCATGAGTTACCACATGCCATGAATGCACCTTCTTGCCATTTGCACTATCGCCATGCATTTCATAATATCTTGATTGACACTAATGGTGATGTGCACAAGACATGGAACATCATGATGGATGATGTGTTCCTCTACCATGCACACACGCTTTTTGTTTTCTCTTTTGTGTGTATAGGTACCCGAATGACAACTTCCACCGCTACGGAGCATGAGCTCATGAAACGCGCAATTGAGAGCTACGCCAACAAGGACCCAACCCGCGGGAATCACACCAAAGGGTATGTTCCCACAAGCCTTCGCCCTCATGTGTTTCCGACTTGCCTTGTCGAGTTTCCGGTTTGGTCCAACTCCTCGTCACCTCTTTTGCTTCTTATGCAACATATCTTGACACATCTTGTTGGCACAATGGTTGTTGTATGTCTTGATGTTATCATCATACACTCCAAGAATCTCAAGGACCATGTCATACATGTGAGAGACACCTTATGCATCTTGTGCCACATGTCACACAAAAAGTTGCTCTTCTTTGGATTTCTCATTTCATCTTTGGCAATTGCAATGGATTCTTTCACACTTGAGGACACTCATACTCGGCTCAAGCCAACCATACTCTCCCAAGTTCGAAGTCTCCATCGCTTGGCCATTGCACATAACAATTTTGCCCCAAATTTTGCCGCCGACACTTGCCTTTTGTTTGTTCCATTTGTTTGGGACAATGCTACACCACACATTTTTGACACCATACAACTCTTACATGCACAAATTTTTGCCCTTCCACATGTTGGATACACCCACACTCTTTTGGTTCCCATTTTTGCCAAATGCCTCTTGGAGCTTTCCCTTCGCAAGTGGTTTTTCTCCAAGTTCTTCTTCGACCGCGACTACCCAACTCTACATGGGACATCCGTCATGGACTACCTCTTCGATGAGGAGAAACAAGAGTCGAGGACGACTCTTCCCCAAGGGGGGGGAGATGATGTAGCCCCGGTCACCGACGTCGCTACACCAAGACCATCAAGTGCAGCCCCGCCTATCGTCGACGCTACACCATGGCCAAAGAGTCCCCCAAGTGGACCTTCAACCCTAACCCACGCTACACGCGTCAAGGTGAACTCCTTCCTCTCGATACTCGACCTCGTAGATACCTTGAATGGAATGCTACCTCATGTCGGCATGTTATATGTCATTAGGTACAGGAGTCATCGAGGACCGGAGAGGAGGAACACCCATGGTGCAAGGAAGCGAGGGAAGGGAAGAGGAGCCATTCATCATGGTGCAAGGAAGAAGGAAGAAGAAGAAGAAGAAGAAGGAAAGAGGAGAAGAAGGCTGGCCGGCCCAGAACCCGGTTGGACCGGCCCCACGACCGGACTGTCCGGTTGCCGCCCGGTCGACCGGCCCCAGGACCGGACCACCCGGTCCCAGGCCCGGTCTGACCGGCCCCAAACCGGATCCGACGGGAATGACTCCCCAAGCTGCCTAAGTTATCCACTTGCGTACCTTTTCGGCCCAAGCTGGCTTGTACCTCTATATAAGCACCTAGGACCCCTCCTTTACCCCTTAGACAAGATGATAGCTTAAACATGAACTTGAGCTTTGTCTCCCCAGGGTTTCATCCCTCTGTAATCAAGGCCACCCTTGTTGTTGATCTAGATCTGTGAGTGAGATTCTAGTGTGAGCACTCTCTCTCTCTCCCCGATCTCCTTCTCCAACACCGGTCTCTCTCCTCGGAATTCTACCGCGGTCTCTTCCGTAGGAGATTCTATCGGCGTGGTCCATCGAGCCACGGGGGTAAGTATCGGTTGTATCGGGTAGGTGTGCGTGCGTGAGTTCCTCGTGTTCTTCATGTTCATCGTGTTCTTCGCGCTCTCCCTCTCCTTCCCCTTTGGATTTCGGGTCAACCGCGAGATAGGGCCACACACGGGGTCTTAGACCTCATCAGATAGTATCTTTGTTGTTGTGGATAGGTTTTCTAAGATGGCACACTTTATTCCATGTCACAAAACTGATGATGCTACACATGTTGCTGATTTGTTCTTTCGCGAAATTGTGCGTTTACATGGTGTGCCAAATACTATTGTTTCTGATCGTGATACTAAATTTCTTAGCCACTTTTGGAGATGTTTATGGGCTAAGTTGGGGACTAAATTGCTGTTTAGTACTACATGTCATCCCCAAACTGATGGACAAACTGAAGTAGTAAATAGAACTTTGTCTACTATGCTGCGGGCTGTTTTGAAGAAGAACTTAAAATTGTGGGAAGAATGTTTACCTCATGTTGAATTTGCTTACAATCGTTCGCTTCATTCTACCACTAAGATGTGCCCATTTGAGATTGTTTATGGTTTTGTACCACGTGCACCTATTGATTTGTTGCCTTTACCATCTTCTGTGCAAAATAATTTGGATGCTACAGACCGTGCTGAATTGATACTAAAATTGCATGAGACTACTAAAGACAACATAGCACGCATGAATGCTAAGTATAAAATTGCTGGGGATAGAGGAAGAAAGCATGTTGTGTTTGATGTTGGTGATCTTGTTTGGTTGCATTTGCGCAAAGATCGTTTTCCTGAATTGCGCAAACCTAAACTAATGCCCCGCGCTGCTGGTCCTTTTAAGGTGTTAGAGAAAATAAATGATAATGCATATAAACTTGAGCTTCCTGCAGAATTGGGTCCGGTTAGTCCTACATTTAACATTGCAGATTTGAAGCCTTACTTTGGTGAAGAAGAGGAGCTTTCGTCGAGGACGACTTCAATTCAAGAAGGGGGGCATGATGAGGACATCCTTTCTCTTGATACAACCGCTATACCTACAGCCACACAAATACAAGGACCAATCACTCGAGCTCGTGCCAAACAACTTAACTATCAGGTACTTTCGTTTCTTGGAACTATTCCTCACATACATGAGAATATGATGCTGCCTAAATCAGATATGTTTGTTACTCTTAGAAATGATGGACCAAGCATGGATGAGGAGGACAAGCATTGGAGCATGATCACGCATGGAGGAGATGGCAGCAAGCGTTTGAGGATTGAAGATGACGCCGTAAGTGGAGATTTCAGAACTTTGAAGCCACCATAAGAAGAGATAAAGACATGGACGAAATATATAGTTTCCCACTTCATAATTTCGTCCATAGCATGTTATGGTGCTGCGTCACCTTTAGTTTTGGGCCAGGCCCATGTCATTTTCACAGGAATTAAGTCGGCCACTTTTTAGAGTCCGTATTGAAGGGGGAAAGGCCTTCTAGGGTTTGGTTCGACCACCATACGTATGGTTGGCCGAAACCCCACCTTTTCCTCCTTTAAATACCCCCATAGCCGTCACGTTTAGACTCGGATTTTGATTAGATTAAAAGTTAGCCATCGCTGCAACTCTCGTGTACTTCTTTTGAGGCCAACGCCCAGAACAAGACCGACTATTCGGAATCCCACCTTATTCAATAAAGCTTTCATCTTTCATCCGCAATATTCTGATTGCATCATTAGTTCTTACTTGTTCTCGATTTTAGGTAGGAATTAAGACCCTCGCTGGTCAGGCTGATCGTGCATCCGCAAGATCAGTAACTCCCGGAGATTGTCCTAGCGATTGCATTGGCGCACGAGCTTTGCACGTGTAGTCGGATCGTCAAGCACGAACTCCACCAACAAATCGATCTATCCACGTCTCATCGAAAGATCGGCCACCTTTGCCCTATCAGCGTTGGATAATATCCTCCACACACTCAACCGTCAAGAAGAGAGAAGACACCACTCAAGGTCTTCACGCTCTCATAGCTCAAGGTCAAGAGCTCTTACACCGTCTCGCCATGATTCTAATGAAGACCCACGCCACCATAATGTGGATGTTCAAGTGCTTCACCAACAAGCTCAAGAAGCGGAGCAAGCTCGACTTCGACTTGTCCATGAACGTCAACGCCTTGAAGAAGAGCGCCTTCACCAAGAGGACCTCAATGCTCAATTCCAACAAGAGCAAGACCGCCTTCGACATGATCAAGAGCTAATTCGAGCAAGGGAACAAGAGCGTCTCCGCAATGATCAACAAGCACTTGAAGAACAAGAGCGGCAACGACAAGTGCAAGAAGCTCAAGCTAGAAGACAACGCCTTCATGAAGAGGAAGAAAGGCAAGCGCACCAAGAGCGCCAAATCATCAATGTTGTTCGTCCTCAACGCCCTCAAGGTCAAGATAATCGCCGCCATCATGATGATCGCCCTCAAGCTAGAAGACCTCCTCCAAGGGCAAGAAATGAAGAATCAAGTCATCACCAAGCATCAAGTGAAGAAAGTGTGATGCCTCGACGACACCACAACAATGATGATCAAGATGACGGTCATGGAAGACCACCTCCTCGTCCACAACATAGCAACAACAATAGAGATGCTCAAGGTCCACAACATCCACCTCAACAACGTCAAGATATTGGTGAAGAAAGACCACCTCCTAGGCGCAATGACCGCAATGAAGAGGAAATCTTTGGGAAGCTCAAGTTCACCATGCCCAAATTCCACGGAGAAGAAGACCCCGATGCATACCTCTCTTGGGTTCTCAAGGTTGACAAGATTTTCCGCATACACAACTTCTCCGAAGCAAAGAAAGTGGCCATGGCATCACTAGAGTTTGAAGGGTATGCCAATGTTTGGTGGGAAGAAGTGAACAAGAAGCGTGACAAGGAAGATCTAGACCCCATTGATACATGGGAAGAGATGCAAGAAGTCATGCACAAACGCTTTGTGCCCAACCACCATAAACGCGACCTCTTCAACAAGCTTACTCAACTCAAGCAAAGCTTCAAGTCCGTTGAGGAATACTACAAGGAGATGCACATGACAATGATGAGTGCCAATGTGGATGAGCGAGAAGAGCAAACAATGGCAAGATTCTTGAATGGATTGAACATTCCCGTCAAGAGGATAGTGGAATTCTTGCCTTACACCAACATGGTTGAATTGCTTCATCAAGCTACAAGAGCCGAGCGCCAAGTGCGAGAAGACATAGCAAGTGCAAAAACAAAGTCCTTCTTCGCCGCAAGAAATGCAACAAATACCTCCTCAAGCATCAAGAACACAAGTGCTATTGCTCCCAAGGATCCTCCTAAGCAAATGAAGAGTGCCTTCAAGACAACAAGCTTCAAGCCAGATCAACCAACTATGTCCTCCAAAGCTTCCACGGGATCTAGTAACATCACTTGCTTCAAGTGTGGAGCTCAAGGACATAAATCCTTTGAATGCAAGAACACAAGAGTTATGATAACTCGAGATGATGGAGATGTGGAGTACTTGAGTGAAGGTGAATATGAAGCTTTGGTACAAGCCGCAACCAATCATGAAGATGATGACTTGGAAGACCAAGAACAAGTCCTATGTGTGCATGATGCAAGTCCATCTCTTGTGGTGACCAAAGTGTTGACAACCCATGCACTACCAAATGAAGATCAAAGGTGCAACATCTTCCAAACAAGAGCCGGAATCAATGGCAAGTCAATAAAGGTTATCATCGATGGATGGAGTTGCCACAATCTTGCAAGCACCGAACTATGTTCCAAGCTCAACCTCACACTCCGGAAACACCCCCATCCTTACCATGTGCAATGGCTAAGTGACAATGGAAATGTCAAGATACAACACACCGTCTCCGTATCCTTCAAGATTGGCGCCTATGAAGACACCGTTGATTGTGATGTAGTTCCCATGACGGTATGCCACATGCTACTTGGTCGCCCTTGGCAATATGACAAAAGAGCAAGCCATGATGGCTACACAAATGCCTATAGCTTCAAGGTCGGCGACAAGACGTTCATCCTACGTCCAATGACTCCTAGCCAAGTAATTACGGACAATGCAAAGGCTTTAGCGAGGGCTAAGGAAGCTACCATCACTAGTGCGATGAGTGGTGAGAGAGTGACCCACCAAAAGGAAAGTGAGCGCCACAAGCCATATATGAGTGAGATGAAGAGTGTCCTCATAGCTACCAAGAGTGAGATGAGAGAATTGCACCACAACCCATCCACCATATTGCACTACGTGCTCATTTGCAAGGGGCCATCCTCGGAGACTAACAACTTAACAACACTTCCTTCGTCTTTGTTGTCTCTTTTGAAGGAATTCCAAGATGTCTTCCCCGACGAGCTTCCTCATGGACTACCACCGCTTCGAGGGATTGAGCACCGCATCGACCTCATACCCGGCGCCCCACTACCAAACCGCGCCGCCTACCGCACCAACCCCGAAGACACAAAGGAGATCCAACGTCAAATACAAGACCTCCTCGAAAAAGGGTATGTTCGTGAAAGCCTAAGCCCTTTTGCGGTTCCCGTGATTCTTGTGCCTAAACCGGATGAGACGCAATGAATGTGTATGGATTGTCGCCCCATCAATGCCATTACCGTTCGATACCGCCATCCCATTCCGCGTTTAGATGACATGCTTGATGAATTGAGCGGTGCCACGATTTTCTCTAAGATTGATTTGCGTAGTGGCTACCATCAAATCCGCATGGCAATAGGTGATGAATGGAAGACGGCATTCAAGACCAAACTTGGTCTCTATGAATGGCTTGTCATGCCATTTGGTCTTTCAAATGCTCCATCTACTTTCATGCGACTCATGAATCACATCTTGCGTCCTCTCATTGGCAAGAGTGTGGTTGTCTATTTCGATGATTTTCTCATTTATAGCAAAAACCTCGAGGACCATGTGCAACATGTGAGAGAGGTCTTGTGCATCTTGCATCATGAAAAGCTTTATGCTAACCTCCCCAAGTGCACCTTTGCTCAAAACAAGTTGGTTTTTCTTGGCTTTGTGGTTTCCGCTAATGGGATTGAAGTTGATTCTTCCAAGGTTGAGGCCATCCACAATTGGCCTACTCCTACCAATGTTGGTCAAGTTCGTAGATTTCATGGACTCGCCGGTTTCTACCGCCGCTTTGTGAAAGATTTTAGCACCATTGCTTGCCCTTTGAATGAGCTTACGAAAAAGAATGTCCCATTTGTGTGGGGCAAGGCACAACAAAAAGCTTTTGATGAGTTGAAGAAGAGACTTACCGAGGCACCACTTCTTGTTCTTCCAAACTTTTCCAAAACTTTTGAGATTGAATGTGATGCGAGTGGACTCGGTATTGGTGGAGTGCTTATGCAAGATGGAAAACCCGTGGCATACTATAGCGAGAAGTTGGATGGCGCACGCCTCAACTATCCTATATATGACAAGGAACTTTACACTTTGGTTCATGTTCTTGAAGTTTGGCAACACTATCTTTGGCCAAAAGAGTTTATTATCCACTCCGACCATGAGTCTTTGAAATATTTGAAAAGTCAACACAATTTGAACAAAAGACATGCAAAGTGGGTTGAGTTCATTGAGTCCTTTCCATATGTAATCAAATACAAGAAGGGCAAGGACAATGTTGTGGCGGATGCTCTTTCCCGCAAACTCACCCTCTTACTCACTCGCTTGGATATTAGTGTTTTGGGTCTTGATGAAATCAAAGATTTATATGCTTCCGATGCTTTCTTTGGCCCAATCTTTGCAAAGTGTTCTAGTGAGAAGGGCTTCGATGATTTCTATTTGCACCAAGGATTCTTGTTCAAGGGCAACAAACTTTGTATTCCCATGTCTTCGCTTCGCCTTTTGCTCTTACAAGAATCACATGGTGGTGGTCTTATGGGACACTTTGGAAGAGACAAGACATATGCCATGCTCTCCACTCACTATTATTGGCCAAGAATGAAGCGCGATGTGGACCGCCTTCGCCGTCGGTGCACAACATGCTTACAAGCTAAGTCCACTTCCAACCCTTATGGTCTTTACACCCCATTGCCTATTCCTTATGCACCATGGACCGATATTAGCATGGATTTCGTTCTAGGCTTGCCTCGCACTAAGCATGGTCATGATTCCATATTTGTGGTAGTGGATAGATTCTCTAAGATGGCTCATTTCATTCCTTGCCACAAGAGCGACGATGCTTCACACATTGCTTCATTGTTTTTCAGGGAAATTGTCCGCCTACATGGAGTACCGCAAAGCATTGTGTCGGATCGAGACGTCAAGTTCATGAGTTATCTTTGGAAGTCACTCATGGCAAAGTTTGGAGTGAAGCTCTTGTTTTCATCATCATCGCACCCACAAACGGACGGCCAAACGGAAGTAGTCAATCGAAGCCTCTCCACCCTCCTACGCATCCTCGTGAAGAAGAACTTGAAGTCATGGGAGGAGTGCCTTCCTCACGCGGAGTTCGCCTACAACCGCGCCAAGCACAAGACCACATCAAGGAGCCCCTTCATGGTCGTCTATGGCTTCGAACCTTACACGGCACTCGACTTACTTCCGCTACCCCTTCACGAGCGGATCAACATGGACTTCGACAAGCGCACCACCGCCGTCAAGAAACTACATGAAGACACAAGAGCGACCATACAAGAACATGTGCATCGTCAAGAAAACCGCATCAACGCCAAGAAGAAGGCAAGAATATTCCAAGAAGGAGACCTCGTTTGGATCCACCTACGGAAGGAAAGGTTCCCTCATGAGCACAACTCCAAGCTCAAGCCAAGAGGAGATGGTCCCTTCAAGGTCCTCAAACGCATCAACGACAACGCCTACGTCATCGACATCCCAACAAACAAGTACTTGGTGAGCAACACATTCAATGTGTCCGACCTCTCGCCATACCATGAAGATGAAGAGACGTTAGAGTCGAGGACGACTCTTTCCCAAGGGGGGGAGATGATGTAGCCCCGCTCACCGACGACGCTACACCAAGACCAACAAGTCCCCCAAGTGGACCGATGACACGGGCTCGAGTCAAAGCGCTACATGATAAGGTGAACTCAATCCTCACTACCCTTGATCACGATACCCCATTGGATGGCTTGCTACTTCATGCAAGTGCTCTATGTGTCATCAGGTACCAAGCTCACCAAGGAACTGAAGGAGAAGAAGGAGCGCCGCTAACGCCCCAAGAAACTGAAGAAGGAGAAGAAGGATCGCCATCAAATGGAGAAGGTCGCCCAGGGCCGGCACTGCCGCCACCATCAGGCCGGCACTGCCGCCCAGAGCACCCCGGCACTGCCGGCCGGATCAGCCCGGCACTGCCGGCCGAAGCACCCCGGCACTGCCGCCCCTGAAGCACCGGCACTGCCGGCCTCCCCGACGCCCATTACATCTGGACCACCCATTTAAATCCTGTGGCTGTGTACTTTTCATAAATGACTAAGTTACCCCTCCTCAGATCTGGGCTCTATATATAGGGCACCTGATGTAGCCCCGCCTATCGACGACGCTACACCATGGCCACGGAATCCCCCAAGTGGACCGACAACCCGAACCTACGCGATACATGACAAGGTGAACCCTTTCCTCTCGATACTCGACCCCAACGCCCACTTGAATGGAATGCTACCTCATGCCAATTATGTGTCATTAGGTGCAAGTCTCATCAAGGACATGAGGAGGAGGAGGACACACCATTGTACAAGGGAGAAGGAAGAAGAAGAGAAGAAGAAGAGAGAAGGAAGAAGAAGAGAAGAAGAAGAGAGAAGGAAGAAGAAGGAAGAAGAAAAGAAGAAGAGGAAGTGGAGGCCGGAGCCTCCACCAAGGAGAGGCCGGAGCCTCCAGGGCCTCCATGGCCGGTGCCTCCACCTGGAGGTGGCCACGCGCGGGAGTGCCCCCAGGGCCGGTACTACCGGCCATGCATGGCCGGTACTACCGGGCAGAGCTGGCCGGCACCTCCAGGGCCAGGTTGCCATGCGGGAGAGGAGGGGGACCGGTACCCCAGGCCGGAGCCTCCACCCAGGGCCTGGCCGGTACCTCCGGCCATGGTACCGGCCGAGGTACCGCTCAGGGGTCCGGGTACACTGGATGTTTCAACCCGACTTTGGTGCATTTCCGGTACCATGGCCGGTACCTCCGGTCGGGGTACCGCCCGCACGCGAAATAGCCCAATCTGAACCGTCCCTCTTCATCTGTGTGGCTGTAACTTATTTATCCCTTTTTGCCTAAACTACCCCAGCTCGAATTTGGCTATATGTATCTCTTGTGCTGCTCACTTCTAGGGTTAGACAAGATTTGGCTTAGAGTAGATTCTTGAGCTTTGTCTCCCTAGGGTATCATCCCTCTGTACTCAAGGCCACCCTTGTTGTTGATTGGATATGTGAGTGAGATTCTAGTGTGGTGCACTCTCTCTCCCTCACCGATCTTCGTCTCCAACACCGGTCTCTCACCTCGGAATTCTACCGCGGTCTCTTCCGTGGGTGATTCTATTCGGCGTGGTCCATCGAGCCACGAGGGTAATCATCGGTTGTATCGGGTTGGTGTGCGTGCGTGTGTCCTCGTGTTCATCGTGTTCATCGTGTTCTTCGTGTTCTTCCTCTTTTCCCCTTTCGATTCCGGGTCAATTCGCAAGATCGGGCCACACACGGGGTCTTAGACCTCATCATATGGTATCAGAGCCAGAGATACCTCATCATATGGTATCAGCAGCCTTTGGTTTCCGCGAATTTGACCCCCCACCCACCCAATTTCATCTCTGAAAAATTTCCCAAAAAATTCCCCAAAAATAGCCCTAATTTGCCTTTTGATGGATCTGCGATTTCGTTGCGTTTTGAGTGGTTTTGGTCCATGGATTTGGTGTCTCTAGTGTTGATCTACTATTTCCCCCACTTTTTAGCCTCCAATTCCATCAATCTTCGAGTTTGGATCAATTTGGTTTGGATTTGGGGAAGAACAGGAGAGAGAAAGTGTGTGCGTGCACGTGAGGAAGAAGGAGCAGCTCACGAGCGGTACCTCCGGGTGGAGCCTCCACCCGTGCACGAGCGGTACCTCCGGGTGGAGGCTCCACCCTCCACTACCGCTCCTCCTTCCCCAAGCCGGCCACCACCACCATCTCCACCCCACCACCGCCGACCACCACCACTCCTCTCCGCAGCCGGCAAGCACCGCCACCCCCCTTCATCACCGGCAAACACCGCCACCCCCCCAAACCATCGGGAAACACCGCCGTGGCACCACCACCGCCGCCGTCGCCACCGCAAGCTCACCGATACCGCCATCGGCATACCACCGGCAAGCATCGCCGCTGCCCCACCATCACCACCGCCGCCGCTAGCTCACCGATACCGCCATCGGCATACCACCGGCAAGCATCGCCGCTGCCCCACCATCACCACCGCCGCCGCTAGCTCACCGATATCACCACCGGCATACCACCGCCATCGACGCCAAGCTACTTTGACCCGAATTTTCCTCTTAACTTGTGTTTGCTTGTTCCGGTTTGAGTGCCTTGTTTGTGAAACTAACCCGCAGCTCCGAAGCAAGCGACGACATCCTCGGCACCCCGGACTTGCAAACGTACTCTTGACACCACCGCCATCATCGCAAGTTGTGTGTTCCGACACCGCCTAACATTTTCATCTAGGTATAACTTGCTCCCCACCTTGTAACCCCTCTTCTTTTGCGATCTATCCTATCGAGCATTGCTTATTGAGTGTTGCGAGACATTGCACGTGGCCCCGCATTGTGAGGTGTGTGTGTCGTGTTGAGTAAAGCATCCAAGCAAACACTCGTGTGGCAAGATAGCAAAAGCGAGGCTAACGCTAACATAGTGCGTGAAAAAGCCCCAAAAACACAAAAAGAGTGCGAGTAGCACCATACATCCATACATCCATATACCCATACATACAAAAGTGTACAAAGTGCCACCATAGATACAAAAGAGTGCAAGTGCCACCATATACAAAAAGAGAAAAAGCTTTTAAGCAAAAGAGAGATAAGAGAAGAGAGGCCGCGTGTGAATCTTGTTGTCTCTTCGTTTGCAACCAAAGCTTTGATCTCTTCTTGTGTTAGTGTGACACCGAGCACCCTTGCTTAAGGGCTTCTTACACTTTTCCGCTCATTCCTTGGTCGCACTAACCCCGTTTATCTCGGTGTGCGTGCGTGTGTCCCCGTGTTCATCGTGTTCATCGCGTTCGTCGTGTTCTTCGTGTTCTTCCTCTTTTCCCCTTTCGTTTCCGGGTCAATTCGCAAGATCGGGCCACAAACGGGGTCTTAGACCTCATCAGCACCCCCAGCCATGAATTAGGGTTAGAGATAAACTAAGAAGAAACTTGAGCTTTGCTCTTACCCATGTGGGAAACCCTAGATCTATGATCTTGTATCCACCCGGGCTCCTTATCGACGCGTGATGATCTCTTTGGTGACTTCTACCGTTTGTTGATCTTTTGCTTGCACTTCTACCTTTTGGTCTTTTGCTTGCACTTCTATCAACCTTCCGGTCTTTTCACCCTTCTAGATCTCGCGTGTTTCGATTTGTCGATCTCTTTGCGGGACTTCTACCGGAAGGTCTTTTCTCGCAACCTCTATCGAGTAGGTGTATCGGGCCTACGAGGAAAAACTGGTTTGTGTGCGTGTGTGTGTTGTATCCCCACGATTCCCCTCCGCGTTCGTCGTGTTCATCGTGTTCATCCACCTCCCCCACGAGATCCACCCAAATCCGTGAAGATCGGGCACATCCCGGGGCTTAGCCCTTATCACATTGGGCGTAGGATGTATGTCTTGTCGCCGACCTTGAAGCTATATGCATTTGTGTAGCCATCATGGCTTGCTCTTTTGTCATATTGCCAAGGGCGACCAAGTAACATGTGGCACACCGTCATGGGCACTACATCACAATCAACGGTGTCTTCATAGGCGCCAATCTTGAAGGATACGGAGACGGTGTGATGCGGCCTAAGGCCACGTGGGTTGCCCGATCTCACGAATTGACCGAGGGAAAGGCGGGGGAGAGGAAGAACACGAAGAACACGGCGATGAACACGATGAAACACACGCAAACGCACACCAACCCGATACAATTCGGTTTACTCCCGATAGCCCGAACCACTATCCCGATAGAATCCCTCAAGAGAAAGACACGCGGTAGAATCCCCGAGAGGAAGATCGGTATACGATCGGTGGAATCACACGAGTGAGAGACCGGTGGTAGAATCACAAGTGTGAGAGACTAATCATATAAGGAGTGCCTTGTACAATAGATTATGGTAATCTAAGGAGGGGGTTTCCCTAATCCCAAAGGGATGGTGGAGGCATGAGCCAAATTCTAGTTCATCTACTCTAACCTAATGAAGGGGGAGGTGGGAGCCTATATATAGGGAGCCACTAAGGAGGGGTAGTTTAGGCATAGAAGGGGGTACATGGGCCTTGGCCCTAATTGAATTGTGGCTAGCGCTTCACATAGTCCGGAGACTCTCGTGTATGTAGGCCGGAGACTCCGGTCTTGATCTTCATGGGCCGGAGACTCCGTTGTGAGTTGGCGAGGCCGGCGACTCTGGTGTAGCTGCGCCTGGAGCTTCTTCCATGCTTCCACGACCTCGGCCTTGAGTCCTCGAGCATCCATGGCATCCTCCACTTCCTCCGTACTTGGCGATGTATTCCTGTCATGGTCATATGACGGAGGATGAAGTAGCATACCATTCCACATAGGTAATTGTACGCACGCATAAAGGAGAAGATTCACCTTTGCGTGACATGTCGGCGTCGATGCATATGATGTGGCGAAGACCGAAGGTCGGGCTACATCATCTCCCCCCACTTGAAAAAGAGTCGCCCTCGACGATAACTCATCATGAACGGGTAGAGGTGGGAGATGACAACAACTCTTGAATGTGGCATCACTTATCATGAACCCTATCAATAGCACAAGACAAGCAACGCAACACTCAAAGAGTAGCCGAAGTTCCATGGGTATAGCAAGAGAGCGCAAGTTGAAGGAGGTCACCTTATCGAAGTGTCGTTGTGCTCTCATTGAGAGATCTTGTGTAGTCGAAGTGTGTGGGCGAAACCACTCATTGGAGCTCACTTGTATCATGCTCTCAAGAGGTCTTTTTGTCAACTCGTGCTCAATCGAGGTTGACATTGGATTTTGGGTACCTACACACACCATAGGCAAAACAAAGAACGTGTGTGCATGGTATATGAACACATCATCCATCATGATGTTCCATTTCTTTTGCACATCACCATTAGCGTTAAGCCAAGCATCATAATAGATATGGTGAATATGCGGAGTAAACATGGGAACATGATCAACATGGATATATGCAAAGTCTCCAAAATTTGAGAGAGCTATGGGGGCAATCTCATTTACAAGCATATTAACACTATTGCAAGCCAAGCATTGGAAAGAGAAATTGTTCATCATTTTGGTTGCATTAATGGGAGAATATTGCAAGCATGTAGCACAAAACATGTTCAACATTTGATCATTGTTGTCGACAAACCTAGGGAAAGAGCAATTGTTCGGCAAGGTTGTCACAACACAAGCATCATTAGCAACATTGCAAGCAATACATGGGAAAGAGAAATTGTTCGACATATTGCAAGCAATAGGATAGAAATCGAAACACTCATAGCATGGCATGGTCATGTTATCACAAGCAATCAAGTCCACATGATCAACAATGTTGGTATCAAGCAAAGCATCACATGGAAAAATGAAAGAAGCATATGACATAGCATTTGTATCATCAAGATCATGCATGCACTCATCAATCTTCATGTCCACTAGTGGGATCATGGCATCATCAACACCCATATAGGTACCTTTGTATTCCCGCTCATATGAGGTAGGTGTTGTGGAAGAGGTAGGCTCGATGTGGCCTCCATGTTCATCTTCAAGCAACAAGCATGGTGTGATATCATCATCTTCATGCACCATGTACATCTTTTCCATGATCGGCGTCTCGTCATCCATGGTACCTAATGAGACACAAGAGAACACACTAGAGGTAGAGGGTAAGTTGTTAGAACTTGAAATGGCCTCACATGACCTATCAACTACCACTCTCATCTCACTTGGTGTATCGCTCATGTTCTCGAAGTGGAGGCACTCAAGCTCACATATGGTGGAATCGCTCATCTCACATATAGTGGATTCGCTCATCTCACATATAGTGGAGTCCCTCATCTCCATGGCAATGGCGTTGTCGATGTCCGAGCAACCTAGCAAAGAGGAAGACAACACAAGAGGAGTAGAGATTAAGTTGTTAGAAATCAAAGTGTCCTCACTCAACTGATGGGGTGTGTCACTCTTGCTCTCAAGGTGTTTGAAGTATGCGTTGCACTTGGCTTTATCTTTGGGTGTCATTTGGGCTTCTCGAACATCTAGCTCGGCGAAGTATGCTCTCATCTCGGCTTGCTCTTGTGGGGTCATCATGTATATCTCACTAGGATAGGTGTATATGTATGGTGGAAGGAAAACTACACAAGTATCCCACCTTTCAAGAAAGTATCGGAAAAATGGTTCAAGTCAAGAGAAAAGTCGAAATTGTACCGGGGTTACTCACACACACACTCAAAGCACACGCAAAAGGCTAAGAAACACTATATGTGGTGTGTAAGGGGTGGATAGCAAACGAAAAAGATCAACGGAAAAGTCTATTGTCAAATGTGGGTAAGATCCAAAGTCAAATGTCAAAAGTGGTGATCTATGTCAAGGAAACATGGAAACACACACAAGAAGATCAATGGGGTTAGCGCGACCAAGGAAGTGAGCAAGTAACAAGATGGTCCTAGCGAAGACTATTAGCTCGGTGTCACGCCAACACAAGAGAGAGGTAGCTTGGTTGCATATGAGAGAAGCAACTAGATTTGCACAAATGCCACTCTTCTCTTTTCTCTCTTAGTGCGCACAAGATTTGTACTTCTCGGTATCGGTGGACACACACTCTTTTTCTCTTTTTTTTTCTTTTTTTTTCTATGCTTAGAAGCTTTATTTTTCTCTATGTATATGTCACACTTTTTCTTCTTTCGTGTATCTTTCTCACCAAGCTTGCTTCGGAGCTTCGCTCAACACAACGCACACACACCCTCTCACGGTCGTGACACTTGTGCAATGCTTCGCAACGCTCGGAAAGCCACTCTCAATGGGATAGGTACACAAAGAAAGAAAGGGGCTACAAGGGGTAGGGGAGGCAAGTTATACCTATTGACGTTAGGCGGTGTCAAGCACACGAACTTGCGATGATGATGATGACGATGGTGTCGAAGATGCGCCGGAATCCGGGGTGCCGACGGTGTCGTCGCGGTGTTGATGTAGGCGCGGAAGCGGAATAGACAACCGATGCACTCCAAATCGGGAACCGAGCAAATTAAGTCAATGCCCGAAAAGTTGGGTCAAAACGAGCGGTCAAAAAATATGTTCCAAAAATCGTCAAAAATTAGGGATGGGCTATGTGGAGTATTTGGGGGATGCTGTTAAAATTTGGAGTCAAACGGGCTCCGAAAAGTTGTCAAAATTTGGGGCAAAAAGTGGAGTCAAAATTGGCTGAAATTTGGGTCAAAACTGCGAAATCCGGTCATGGGGCCGGTTGGACCGGGTCTGGGGGCGGACCATCCGGTTGCCGCCCGGTTGGCGCCCGGTCCGAGCAGATTTTTGCGAGATATCCGGCATGGCGCCCGGTTTGGGCCCGGTTTCAACCGGATTTTGCGTGGGCGAGTTGCTGGGAACTGAACGAGGCCTGGACGATGTAGCCCCGCCTATCGACGACGCTACACCATGGCCACGGAATCCCCCAAGTGGACCGAC
Source organism: Lolium perenne (assembly GCF_019359855.2). NCBI lineage: Eukaryota > Viridiplantae > Streptophyta > Magnoliopsida > Poales > Poaceae > Lolium > Lolium perenne. The sequence continues at coordinate 231,018 of NW_027249060.1, read as the reverse complement.
AACCCGAACCTACGCGATACATGACAAGGTGAACCCTTTCCTCTCGATACTCGACCCCAACGCCCACTTGAATGGAATGCTACCTCATGCCAATTATGTGTCATTAGGTGCAAGTCTCATCAAGGACATGAGGAGGAGGAGGACACACCATTGTACAAGGGAGAAGGAAGAAGAAGAGAAGAAGAAGAGAGAAGGAAGAAGAAGAGAAGAAGAAGAGAGAAGGAAGAAGAAGGAAGAAGAAAAGAAGAAGAGGAAGTGGAGGCCGGAGCCTCCACCAAGGAGAGGCCGGAGCCTCCAGGGCCTCCATGGCCGGTGCCTCCACCTGGAGGTGGCCACGCGCGGGAGTGCCCCCAGGGCCGGTACTACCGGCCATGCATGGCCGGTACTACCGGGCAGAGCTGGCCGGCACCTCCAGGGCCAGGTTGCCATGCGGGAGAGGAGGGGGACCGGTACCCCAGGCCGGAGCCTCCACCCAGGGCCTGGCCGGTACCTCCGGCCATGGTACCGGCCGAGGTACCGCTCAGGGGTCCGGGTACACTGGATGTTTCAACCCGACTTTGGTGCATTTCCGGTACCATGGCCGGTACCTCCGGTCGGGGTACCGCCCGCACGCGAAATAGCCCAATCTGAACCGTCCCTCTTCATCTGTGTGGCTGTAACTTATTTATCCCTTTTTGCCTAAACTACCCCAGCTCGAATTTGGCTATATGTATCTCTTGTGCTGCTCACTTCTAGGGTTAGACAAGATTTGGCTTAGAGTAGATTCTTGAGCTTTGTCTCCCTAGGGTATCATCCCTCTGTAATCAAGGCCACCCTTGTTGTTGATTGGATATGTGAGTGAGATTCTAGTGTGGTGCACTCTCTCTCCCTCACCGATCTTCGTCTCCAACACCGGTCTCTCACCTCGGAATTCTACCGCGGTCTCTTCCGTGGGTGATTCTATTCGGCGTGGTCCATCGAGCCACGAGGGTAATCATCGGTTGTATCGGGTTGGTGTGCGTGCGTGTGTCCTCGTGTTCATCGTGTTCATCATGTTCTTCGCGTTCTTCCTCTTTTCCCCTTTCGATTCCGGGTCAATTCGCAAGATCGGGCCACAAACGGGGTCTTAAACCTCATCATATGGTAATCAGAGCCAGAGATACCTCATCATATGGTATCAGCAGCCTTGGGTTTCCGCGAATTTGACCCCCCACCCACCCAATTTCATCTCTGAAAAATTTCCCAAAAAAAATCCCCAAAAAAAAATAGCCCTAATTTGCCTCTTGATGGATCTGCGATTTCGTTGCGTTTTGAGTGGTTTTGGTCCATGGATTTGGTGTCTCTAGTGTTGATCTACTATTTCCCCCACTTTTTAGCCTCCAATTCCACCAATTTTCGAGTTTGGATCAATTTGGTTTGGATTTGGGGAAGAACAGGAGAGAGAAAGGCTTGGTCGCGTGAGCTCCCAGGAAAAGGAAGTGGTGAGCGGTACCTCCGGGTGGAGGCTCCACCCGTGCACGAGCGGTACCTCCGGGTGGAGGCTCCACCCTCCACTACCGCCCATCCTCCCCAAGGCCGACCACCACCACCATCTCCACCCCACCTCCGCCGACCACCACCACTACTCTCCGCAGCCGGCAAGCACCGCCACCCCCCTTCATCGTCGGCAAACACCGCCACCCCCCTAAATCACCGGCAAGCACCGCCACCCTCCCAAACCATCGGGAAACACCGCCGCGGCAAACCACCACCACCGCCGCCACCGCAAGCTCACCGATACCGCCATCGGCATACCACCGGCAAGCATCGCCGCTACCCCACCATCACCACCGCCGCCGCAAGCTCACCGATACCGCCATCGGCATACCACCGGCAAGCATCGCCGCTACCCCACCATCACCACCGCCGCCGCTAGCTCACCGATACCGCCATCGGCATACCACCGGCAAGCATCGCCGCTGCCCCACCATCACCGCCGCCGCCGCTAGCTCTCCGATATCACCACCGGCATACCACCGCCATCGACGCCAAGCTACTTTGACCCTTTTCTTCCGCTAACTTGTGTTTGCTTGTTCCGGTTTGAGTGCCTTGTTTGTGAAACTAACCCGCAGCTCCGAAGCAAGCGACGACATCCTCGGCACCCCGGACTTGCAACCGTACTCTTGACATCACCGCCATCATCGCAAGTTGTGTGTTCCGACACCGCCTAACATTTTCATCTAGGTATAACTTGCTCCTCACCTTGTAACCCCTCTTCTTTTGCGATCTATCCTATCGAGCATTGCTTATTGAGTGTTGCGAGAAATTGCACGTGGCCCCGCATTGTGAGGTGTGTGTGTCGTGTTGAGTAAAGCATCCAAGCAAACACTCGTGTGGCAAGATAGCAAAAGCGAGGCTAACGCTAACATAGTGCGTGAAAAAGCCCCAAAAACACAAAAAGAGTGCGAGTAGCACCATACTTCCATACATCCATACATCCATATACCCATACATACAAAAGTGTGCAAGTGCCACCAAAGATACAAACGAGTGCAAGTGCCACCATATACAAAAGAGAAAAGCTTTTAAGCAAAGAGAGATAAGAGAAGAGAGGCCGCGTGTGAATCTTGTTGTCTCTTCATTTGCAACCAAAGCTTTGATCTCTTCTTGTGTTAGTGTGACACCGAGCACCCTTGCTTAAGGGCTTCTTACACTTTTCCGCTCATTCCTTGGTCGCACTAACCCCGTTCATCTCGTGTGTGCGTTCCATATCTTTTCCGTGTTTATAGTGATCTTCGCTTTGACATTTGAATTTTTGGATTTCACCCACTCTTGACAACATACTTGATTTCGGATTTCGTCCTTTGGCTTTCCACCATACTCACCTAACACCATATTTGCTAGCTTTTGCGTGTGTTTTTGTGTGAGTGCCCGATACAATTGATTTTGACCTCGGCTTGTTGGATCGCCCCGATCTTATCATACCACGGTAAGATTGCGAGGTAGTGTTCTTCCACTAACATACACCATATACATACCATCGTGCTAACATGGATAGCGAAGATGAGGATACGGAGGAGTACACGGAGCACTCCGAGGAGGACACCTCCTCAAGCACCGCGGATGTGGAGGAACATGTGGAGCTCTACACCGACTATGGCTCCGCGAGCATCGCCAACATGACCGACATCGAGGAGCTCTACACCGACTTTGGCTCCGCGAGCATCACCGACATGACCGACATCGAGGAGCTCTACATCGACAATAGCTCCTCAAGCATGGACGACATGGTGGAGCAACGCCACGACTACGACATCGACGACATGGCGGAGCAACACCACGAGTACGACATCGACGACTTGGTGGAGCAACGCCACGCCTACGACATCGACACCACGGCGGAACCTCACCTAGTCTCCACAAGGAGCAACGACGATGCTCCCAAGTACCACCACTTGGCCATTGGAGCTACATATGAAGATGGAGGACCTCCACGATGGCACCATCATATGGATCATCAAGAGCGTCCCCAACATGATCGCCATCGACACACTTCTTCGAGCTCCACGAGGCGCCACCATGAGAGTGCTTATGCACAAGATCGTCGATCTCAAGTATACCATATGGAGCATCAAGAGCGTCTTCAACATGATCGTCACCGACACTCTTCTCCAAGCTCCACAAGGCGCCACAAGCAACATGCCAAGTCGCATGAGCCATCATCTAGGCATGGCAAGGACCGTCATCGACTCACACCATCTCATGATAGTCGTCGACCACTACCACCTCATGGTCTACATCGACATACGTCACCACATGAGCTTCTCCGCCACAAGCCACTTCATGATCGCCATCGACCAACATCCCCCAAGGATCTTCGACGACACTCATCAAGTCATGGTGATGAAGCACGACGACGAGAGCCTCATATGGCCACTTCCGCCTCTTGCGCCACCACCACAATGGCCCCTAGCTCATCACATGCCTATGGACTCCGATGCTACAAGTGCAAGCAACAAGGCCACCGCCCACGGGAATGTCCCAATCTCCTATGTGAGGTGTGCAAGGCCAAGGGTCACGTGGCATGGCTGATGTAGCCCCGCCTAACGACGACGCTACACCATGGCCATGGAATCCCCCAAGTGGACCGACAACCCGAACCTACGCTTTATATGTCAAGGTGAACTCAATCCTCTCTACCCTCGATCCCGATACAACCTTGGATGGAGTGCTACCTCATTCCTATATGTCTTGTGTTACTAGGTACGAGCTTCGTCAAGGATCCGGAGAGGAGGAGGCACTCACTTGGTGCAAGGGAGAAGGAAGAGCAAGGGAGAAGAAGGGAAGAAGAAGAAAGAAGAGGAAGAGAGAAGGGAAGAGGAGGAGGGAGGCCGGAGCCTCTAGGCAGCCATGGCCGGCCCCCACTGGCCGGAGCCTCCAGGCAGGCCATGGCCGGAGCCTCCACTCCCTCCCTGGCCGGTACCACCTCCAGGAGAGGCACACGCGGGAGGAGGTAGGACCGGTACTACCGGCCACATCTGGCCGGTACTACCGGCCTACCCCAAGCGCCCCAACTCCAGCTCGCGGGAAGAAAAGGCAAGAGCGGTACCTCCGGGCGAGGTACCGCCCGAGGTACCGCTCATGCGCCCAACCATACTGGATACTTTGCCAAGTTTTGGTGCGTTTTCCGGTACCATGGCCGGTACCTCCGCCCGAGGTACCGCTCAGCCGAAACAAGCTCAAATCTGGACCGTTCCCCTTCATCTGAACGTCCCTGATTTCATACCTTGTAATACCTAAAGTACCCTTGCACGAATCTGAGCTATATGTATCTCCTGTATCCCCATTTGCTAGGGTTAGACAAGATTTGGCTTAGAGTAGATTCTTGAGCTTTGTCTCCCTAGGGTATCATCCCTCTGTACTCAAGGCCACCCTTGTTGTTGATTGGATATGTGAGTGAGATTCTAGTGTGGTGCACTCTCTCTCCCTCACCGATCTTCGTCTCCAACACCGGTCTCTCACCTCGGAATTCTACCGCGGTCTCTTCCGTGGGTGATTCTATTCGGCGTGGTCCATCGAGCCACGAGGGTAATCATCGGTTGTATCGGGTTGGTGTGCGTGCGTGTGTCCTCGTGTTCATCGTGTTCATCGTGTTCTTCGTGTTCTTCCTCTTTTCCCCTTTCGATTCCGGGTCAATTCGCAAGATCGGGCCACACACGGGGTCTTAGACCTCATCATATGGTATCAGAGCCAGAGATACCTCATCATATGGTATCAGCAGCCTTTGGTTTCCGCGAATTTGACCCCCCACCCACCCAATTTCATCTCTGAAAAATTTCCCAAAAAATCCCCAAAAAATAGCCCTAATTTGCCTTTTGATGGATCTGCGATTTTGTTGCGTTTTGTGTGGTTTTGGTCCATGGATTTGGTGTCTCTAGTGTTGATCTACTAATTCCCCCACTTTCTATCCACAAATTCCTTCGATTTTCGAGTTTTGGGTCAATTGGATTTGGATTTGGGGAAGAACAGGAGAGAGAAAAGGTTGCCTCGTGAGCTCCCAGGGAAGAAGAAGGGCTGAGCGGTACCTCCGGGTGGAGCCTCCACCCGTGCACGAGCGGTACCTCCGGGTGGAGGCTCCACCCTCCACTACCGCCCATCCTCCCTAGGGCCGGCCACCACCACCATCTCCACCCCACCACCGCCGACCACCACCACTCCTCTCCGCAGCCGGCAAGCACCGCCACCCCCCTTCATCATCGGCAAACACCGCCACCCCCCTTAATCACCGGCAAACACCGCCACCCCCCCAAAACTTCGGGAAACACCGCCGCGGCAAACCACCACCACCGCCGCCACCGCAAGCTCACCGATACCGCCATCGGCATACCACCGGCAAGCACCGCCACCCCCCTTCATCGTCGGCAAACACCGCCACCCCCCTAAATCACCGTCGAGGCACCACCACCACCGCCGCCACCGCAAGCTCACCGATATCACCACCGGCATACCACCGCCATCGACGCCAAGCTACTTTGACCCTTTTCTTCCGCTAACTTGTGTTTGCTTGTTCCGGTTTGAGTGCCTTGTTTGTGAAACTAACCCGCAGCTCCGAAGCAAGCGACGACATCCTCGGCACCCCGGACTTGCAACCGTACTCTTGACACCACCGCCTTCATCGCAAGTTGTGTGTTCCGACACCGCCTAACATCTAGGTATAACTTGCACCCCACCTTGTAACCCCTCTTCTTTTGCGATCTATCCTATCGAGCATTGCTTATCTAGTGTTGCGAGACATTGCACGTGGCCCCGCATTGTGAGGTGTGTGTGTAGTGTGGAGTCAAGCTTCTAAGCAAAAACTCGTGTGGCAAGATAGCAAAAGCGAGGCTAACGCTAACATAGTGTGTGAAAAAGCCCCAAAAACACAAAAAGAGTGCGAGTAGCACCATACATCCATACATCCATACATCCATATACCCATACATACAAAAGTGTGCAAGTGCCACCAAAGATACAAACGAGTGCAAGTGCCACCATATACAAAAGAGAAAAAGCTTTTAAGCAAAAGAGAGATAAGAGAAGAGAGGCCGCGTGTGAATCTTGTTGTCTCTTCGTTTGCAACCAAAGCTTTGATCTCTTCTTGTGTTAGTGTGACACCGAGCACCCTTGCTTAAGGGCTTCTTACACTTTTCCGCTCATTCCTTGGTCGCACTAACCCCGTTCATCTCGTGTGTGCGTTCCATATACTTTCCGTGTTTATAGTGATCTTCACATTGACATTTGGATTTTTGGACCTCACCCACTTTTAACAACATACTCGATCTTGGATTTCGTCTTTTGGCTTTCCACCATACTCACCTAACACCATATTTGCTAGCTTTTGCGTGTGTTTTTGCGTGAGTACCCGATACAATTGTTCTAACTCTCGGTTTTGTTGGATCACCCCGATCTTATCATACCACGGTAAGGTTGCGAGGTAGTGTTCTTCCACTAACACCCACCATATAGATCTTGTCGTGCTAACATGGATAGCGAAGAAGAAGATACGGAGGAGTACACGGAGCATTTCGAGGAGGATACCTCTTCAAGCACCGCGGATGTGGAGGAACATGTGGAGCTCGACACCGACTATGGCTCCGCGAGCATCACCGACATGACCGACATCGAGGAGCTCTACATCGACAATGGCTCCTCAAGCATGGACGACATGGTGGAGCGCCACCTTGAGGACGACTTCGACGAGCTCTACATCGACAATGGCTCCTCAAGCATGGACGACATGGTGGAGCAACACCACGACTACGACATCGACGACATGGCGGAGCAACACCACGAGTACGACATCGCTGACTTGGTGGAGCAACGCCACGCCTACGACATCGACACCGTGACGGAGCCTTACCTCGACTCCACCATGAGCAACGCCGGTGCTCCCACATACCCCTACTTGGCCAATGGAGCTACATATGAAGATGGAGGACCTCCACGATGGCACCATCATATGGATCATCAAGAGCGTCCCCACCATGATCGCCATCGACACACTTCTTCGCGCTCCACAAGGCGCCACCATGAGAGTGCTTATGCACAAGATCGTCGACTTCAAGTACACCATACGGAGCATCAAGAGCGTCCCCATCATGAGCGCCATCGACACTCTTCTCCAAGCTCCACAAGGCGCCGCAAGCAACATGCCAAGTCGCATGAGCCATCATCTAGGCATGGCAAGGACCGTCATCGACATACGTCACCACATGAGCTTCGCCGCCACAAGCCACTTCATGATCTCCACCGACCAACATCTTCCACGAGTCTTCGACGACACCACTCAAGCCATGGTGATGATGCACGAAGACGAGAGCCTCGACATGAAGGCGACAAACACCATGATAGGATGCCTACCACTCCAAGGATAGCAAGTGCACATCGAGCATACCTTCCTCATAAGGCGACTTCCACCTCTTGTGCCACCACCACAATGGCCTCTACCTCATCACGTGCCTATGGACTCCGATGCTACAAATGCAAGCAACAAGGCCACCCTCCTCGGGAATGTCCCAATCTCCTATGTGAGGTGTGCAAGGCCAAGGGTCACGTGGCATGGCAATGCACAACGCCAAGCGCCAAGAAGCTCTACTTCGACGAGCTCAATGCACAAGTCTCCAAGATGCCTATCGCGCCCACACTTCAAGATGAAGACCTCCAAGGCCATCGCAAGGATGATGTGGATCCGAGCCTAGCTCTCCACTACACCACGACGCCACCACTTGAGGACGACTTGGGAGGCGATGGAGTTGAGCATGGTGACCATGGGATTCTCCCTTCACCTATGGAGGCGCATGGAGTTGAGATGGTTGAGCATGGGAATTTCCCTTCAACCAAGGAGGCGCATGGAGATGAGAAAGTCGAGCCTACTCCCCTATGCTTCATTGATGAGTTGGTACCAATCCCATGTGAGAATGAGAGCCACTTAGCCCACTTGAGTGAGAGTGATAGTGAGTTGAGTGACTTCCACCCCATATGTGAGTTTGAGTGCTTCCGTTTGGAGGACATGAGTGATACACAAAGTGAGTTGAGAGAGGTAGATGATAGGTCCATGGAGGACATCGCATTTGCTAACACATTAACCTCTCCCTCGTTTGTGTCTTCTTATGTTGCACTAGGTTCCACGGAGGACGAGTTCCCGCTCATGGAGAAGATGTACATGGTGCATGAAGACGATGATATCTCACCATGCTTGCTCCAAGATGGACATGTCGACCACATGGATCCTCCTACTTCCACAACACCTACATCAAATGAGTCGGCCTTCAAAGGTAACAACATAGGTGTTGATGATGCCATGATCCCACTAGTGGACATGATGACTTATGAGTGCATGCATGATCTTGATGATACATTTGCTACGTCACATGCTATTTTCACTTTCCCATGTGATGCTTTGCTTGATAACATTGTTGATCATGTGAAATTGCTTGCTTGTGATACCATGACCATGCCATGCTATGAGAGCTTCAATTTTTCCACCATTGCTTGCAATATGCCGACCACTTGCTCTTTACCATGTATTGCTTGCAATGATAATGACAAGGATGACATTAGCTTCCGCATGCTTTGCCCCAAATGTTTACACTCTTCCATGATCCTTGCATCCAAGATTGCGAACAATTGCTCTTTCTTATGCTTGGTATGCAAGAATGCTTATTTCATTGTCCACGAGATGGCCCCCATAGCCTTCTCACTTTTTGATGATCATGAGTTACCACATGCCATGAATGCACCTACTTGCCATTTGCACCATCGCCATGCATTCCATACTATGTTGATTGACACTAATGGTGATGTGCACAAGACTTGGACCATCATGATGGATGATGTGTTCATCTACCATGCACACACGCTCTTTGTCTTGTTTATTCCATGTGTAGGTAAACGGACGACCACTTCCACCGCTACGGAGCATGAGCTCACGAAACGTGCAATTGAGAGCTACCCCATCAAGGACCTAACCCGCGGGATTCATGCCAAAGGGTATGTTCCCAAACGCCTTCGCCCTCGTGTGTTTCCAATTTTTCTTGTCGAGCTTCCGGTTTGGTGCCATTCCTCGTCACCCCTTTTGCTTCTTATGCAACATATCTTGAAACATCTTGTTGGCACAATGGTTGTTGTATGTATTGATGATATCACCATACACTCCGAGAATCTCAAGGACCATGTCATACATGAGAGAGACACCTTATGCATCTTGTGCCACATGTCTCACAAAAAGTTGCTCTCCTTTGGATTTCTCATTTCATCTTTGGCAATTGCAATGGGTTCTTTGACACTTGAGGATACCCATACTCGGCTCACGCCAACCACACTTTCCCAAGCTAGAAGTCTCCATAGCTTTGCCATTGCACATAACAATTTTGCCCCAAATTTTGCCGATACTTGCCTTTTGATTGTTCCATTTGTGTGGGACAATGCTACACACAACATTTTTGACACTTTACAAAGCAAACCTTTACTTGCACAAACTTTTGCCCCACCAAATTTTGGATACATCGACACTCTTTTGGTTCCCATTTTTGCAAAATGCCTCTTGGAGAAACGACTTGATGCTTCGTATTTGATTGAGAGCCTCTTGTTCGCCGATCACCAAATTGGCATCCACAAGCTTTCCATTTGCAAGTTGCTTTTCCCCAAGTGCTTCTTCGACCGCTTCTTCGACAAACAAACTCCGAACTACTTGGTGAGCAAGACGTTCACCCTCTCGGACCTCTCGCCACACCATGGAGATGAGGAGGAACAAGAGTCGAGGACGACTCTTCCCCAAGGGGGGGGAGATGATGTAGCCCCGCCTAACGACGACGCTACACCATGGCCATGGAATCCCCCAAGTGGACCGACAACCCGAACCTACGCTTTATATGTCAAGGTGAACTCAATCCTCTCTACCCTCGATCCCGATACAACCTTGGATGGAGTGCTACCTCATTCCTATATGTCTTGTGTTACTAGGTACGAGCTTCGTCAAGGATCCGGAGAGGAGGAGGCACTCACTTGGTGCAAGGGAGAAGGAAGAGCAAGGGAGAAGAAGGGAAGAAGAAGAAAGAAGAGGAAGAGAGAAGGGAAGAGGAGGAGGGAGGCCGGAGCCTCTAGGCAGCCATGGCCGGCCCCCACTGGCCGGAGCCTCCAGGCAGGCCATGGCCGGAGCCTCCACTCCCTCCCTGGCCGGTACCACCTCCAGGAGAGGCACACGCGGGAGGAGGTAGGACCGGTACTACCGGCCACATCTGGCCGGTACTACCGGCCTACCCCAAGCGCCCCAACTCCAGCTCGCGGGAAGAAAAGGCAAGAGCGGTACCTCCGGCCGAGGTACCGCCCGAGGTACCGCTCATGCGCCCAACCATACTGGATACTTTGCCAAGTTTTGGTGCGTTTTCCGGTACCATGGCCGGTACCTCCGCCCGAGGTACCGCTCAGCCGAAACAAGCTCAAATCTGGACCGTTCCCCTTCATCTGAACGTCCCTGATTTCATACCTTGTAATACCTAAAGTACCCTTGCACGAATCTGAGCTATATGTATCTCCCGTATCCCCATTGGCTAGGGTTAGACAAGATTTGGCTTAGAGTAGATTCTTGAGCTTTGTCTCCCTAGGGTATCATCCCTCTGTACTCAAGGCCACCCTTGTTGTTGATTGGATATGTGAGTGAGATTCTAGTGTGGTGCACTCTCTCTCCCTCACCGATCTTCGTCTCCAACACCGGTCTCTCACCTCGGAATTCTACCGCGGTCTCTTCCGTGGGTGATTCTATTCGGCGTGGTCCATCGAGCCACGAGGGTAATCATCGGTTGTATCGGGTTGGTGTGCGTGCGTGTGTCCTCGTGTTCATCGTGTTCATCGTGTTCTTCGTGTTCTTCCTCTTTTCCCCTTTCGATTCCGGGTCAATTCGCAAGATCGGGCCACACACGGGGTCTTAGACCTCATCAATGGCAATGCACAACGCCAAGCGCCAAGACGCTCTACTTCGACGAGCTACAAGGCCAAGCCACCAAGAAGCCTACGGCGCCCACACTTCAAGATGAAGACCTCCAAGGCCATCGCAAGGATAATGTGGATCCGAGCCTAGCTCTCCACAACACTACGGCGCTACCGATGGAGGACGACTTGGGAGGCGATGGAGTTGAGATGGTTGAGCATGGGATTTTCCCTTCCACCAAGGAGGCGCATGGAGATGAGAAAGTCGAGCCTACTCCCCTATGCTTCATTGATGAGTTGGTACCAATCCCATGTGAGAATGAGAGCCACTTAGCCCACTTGAGTGAGAGTGATAGTGAGTTGAGTGACTCCCACCCCATATGTGAGTTTGAGTGCTTCCGTTTGGAGGACATGAGTGATACACAAAGTGAGTTGAGAGAGGTAGATGATAGGTCCATGGAGGACATCGCATTTGCTAACACGTTAACCTCTCCCTCGTTTGTGTCTTCTTATGTTGCACTAGGTTCCACGGAAGATGAGTTCCCGCTCATGGAGAAGATGTACATGGTGCATGAAGACGATGATATCTCACCATGCTTGCTCCAAGATGGATATGTCGACCACATGGATCCTCCTACTTCCACAACACCTACATCAAATGAGTCGGCCTTCAAAGGTAACAACATAGGTGTTGATGATGCCATGATCCCACTAGTGGACATGATGACTTATGAGTGCATGCATGATCTTGATGATACATTTGCTACGTCACATGCTACTTTCACTTTCCCATGTGATGCTTTGCTTGATAATATTGTTGATCATGTGGAAGTGAATGTTTGTGATACCATGACCATGCCATGCTATGAGAGCTTCAATTTTTCCACCATTGCTTGCAATATGCCGACCACTTGCTCTTTACCATGTATTGCTTGCAATGATAATGACAAGGATGATATTAGCTTCCGCATGCTTTGCCCAAAATGTTTGCACTACTCCATGATCGTTGCATCCAAGATTGTGAACAATTCCCCTTTCTTATGCTTGGTATGCAAACATGCTTATTTCATTGTCAACGAGATGGCCCCCATAGCCTTCTCCATTTTTGATGATCATGAGTTGCCACATGCCATGAATGCACCTTCTTACCATTTGCACTATCGCCATGCATTTCATACTATCTTGCTCGACACTCATGGTGATGTGCACAAGTCTTGGAACATCATGATGGATGATGTGTTCCTCTACCATGCACATACGCTCTTTGTTTTGCTCATTCCATGTGTAGGTACCCGACCATCAACTTCCACCGCTACGAGCATGAGCTCACAAAACGCGCAATTGAGAGCTACCCCAACACGGACGAGATATATGATCCAACCCATGGGATTCACGCCAAAGGGTATGTTCCCAAACGCCTTCGCCCTCGTGTGTTTCCGGCTTGTCTTGTCGAGCTTCCGGTTTGGACCAATGCCTCGTCACCTCTTTTGCTTCTTATGCAACATATCTTGACACATCTTGTTGGCACAATGATTGTTGTATGTCTTGATGCTTTCATCATACACTCCGAGATTCTCAAGGACCATGTCGTACATGTGAGAGATACCTTATGCATCTTGTGCCCCATGTCACACAAAATGTTGCCCTTCTTTGGATTTTTCATTGCATCTTTGGCATTTGCATTGGATTCCTTGACACTTGCGGATACCCATACTAGGCTCACGCCAACCATACTTTCCCAAGCTACAAGTTTCCACCGCTTTGCCATTGCACATAACAATTTTGCCCCAAATTTTGCCGCCGACACTTGCCTTTTGCTTGTTCCACTTGTTTGGGACAATGCTACACCACACATTTTTGACACCTTACAACTCTTACATGCACAAATTTTTGCCCTTCCAAATTTTGGATACATCGACACACTTTTGTTTCCCATTTTTGCCAAATGCCTCTTGGAGAAACGACTTGATGCTTCGTATTGGATTGAGAGCCTCTTATTCGCCGATCACGAAATTGGCATCCACGAGCTTTCCATTTGCAACTCGTTTTTCCCCAAGTTCTTCTTCGACCGCGACTTTATCCCTCTACCACAACATGGGAGAGTCGTCATGGACTACACCGTCGGTGAGAAAGAACAAGAGTCGAGGACGACTCTTCCCCAAGGGGGGGGAGATGATGTAGCCCCGCCTATCGACGACGCTACACCATGGCCACGGAATCCCCCAAGTGGACCGACAACCCGAACCTACGCGATACATGACAAGGTGAACCCTTTCCTCTCGATACTCGACCCCAACGCCCACTTGAATGGAATGCTACCTCATGCCAATTATGTGTCATTAGGTGCAAGTCTCATCAAGGACATGAGGAGGAGGAGGACACACCATTGTACAAGGGAGAAGGAAGAAGAAGAGAAGAAGAAGAGAGAAGGAAGAAGAAGAGAAGAAGAAGAGAGAAGGAAGAAGAAGGAAGAAGAAAAGAAGAAGAGGAAGTGGAGGCCGGAGCCTCCACCAAGGAGAGGCCGGAGCCTCCAGGGCCTCCATGGCCGGTGCCTCCACCTGGAGGTGGCCACGCGCGGGAGTGCCCCCAGGGCCGGTACTACCGGCCATGCATGGCCGGTACTACCGGGCAGAGCTGGCCGGCACCTCCAGGGCCAGGTTGCCATGCGGGAGAGGAGGGGGACCGGTACCCCAGGCCGGAGCCTCCACCCAGGGCCTGGCCGGTACCTCCGGCCATGGTACCGGCCGAGGTACCGCTCAGGGGTCCGGGTACACTGGATGTTTCAACCCGACTTTGGTGCATTTCCGGTACCATGGCCGGTACCTCCGGTCGGGGTACCGCCCGCACGCGAAATAGCCCAATCTGAACCGTCCCTCTTCATCTGTGTGGCTGTAACTTATTTATCCCTTTTTGCCTAAACTACCCCAGCTCGAATTTGGCTATATGTATCTCTTGTGCTGCTCACTTCTAGGGTTAGACAAGATTTGGCTTAGAGTAGATTCTTGAGCTTTGTCTCCCTAGGGTATCATCCCTCTGTAATCAAGGCCACCCTTGTTGTTGATTGGATATGTGAGTGAGATTCTAGTGTGGTGCACTCTCTCTCCCTCACCGATCTTCGTCTCCAACACCGGTCTCTCACCTCGGAATTCTACCGCGGTCTCTTCCGTGGGTGATTCTATTCGGCGTGGTCCATCGAGCCACGAGGGTAATCATCGGTTGTATCGGGTTGGTGTGCGTGCGTGTGTCCTCGTGTTCATCGTGTTCATCGTGTTCTTCGCGTTCTTCCTCTTTTCCCCTTTCGATTCCGGGTCAATTCGCAAGATCGGGCCACAAACGGGGTCTTAAACCTCATCACTGGCGGTGAGCGGCTCGGCAGGCGGGGCAGGCTTGGTGCGCGAGCGAGCAAGGCGGTGGGCGCGGGCAGCGAGCAGCAGTTGCGGGAGTTGGCCGGGGCTGCGTGATGGGCGGCCGCTGTTGGCGCGAGCGGGCAGGGCCAGGGTGGGCGGGCGCGCGGGAGGCGCGGGGTGGCCTGGATGGTGGGCGGCCGGTTGGAGGTGGCCCGAGCGGGAGCAAGGTGGTGCGTGGCCGGAGGAGCTGCTGTTGCGGCCTGAGCGATGTGAGCGGGGCTTGGCCGGCGGCAGGCGTCTTGGGGCGCGGGGCCTGGGAGAGGCGAGGCAAGGCAGCTGCGGCGGCTGGCCTGGATGCGTGCGCGGAAGTTGCACGGCGCGTGGTCCACGCGGGGCCGGGGATGCAGCGGCAAGGAATCGGGAGCGGGCGCGTGGGGTGGTTGGCCGTGGAGCGCGGGGCTGCGGGCAGATCGAGCGGCGGCGCGCGCAGCTGCGTGGGATCGAGCAGAGGTGGGCGCGCGCACGGATGGATGGCGTTGACCGCTTGGTCGAGAAGGGTGCGCGTGGCTGGCGGGCGGGGCAAGCTCTGCAGCGGATCGAGGCGAGCGCGGCAGTGGGTCAGGCGGCGGCGGGGTGGGCCAGGGGCGGCGGCGGCAGCTGGTGGCATCCCGAGTCGAGGCGAGCGGGGCGTTGACCCGCTGGGGAACAAGCTCGTCGAGCTGTTCTTCCCAGTTCGTCACGGGAACGGAAGAAAAAATGCTCAGATTCGCACGAAATTGGATGGAACTGATGGGGAAAAGATGGGGGAAACATAGATCAGCACCAACAACATCAAATCCATGGATCAAAACCACAAAAAACGCAACAAATTCGGAGATCAATTTTCGAGCTATTTTTTTGGGGCAAAATTGGGGAAATTTTTTGGGCGAAAATTGGTGAAATTGGAGGGTCAAATTCGTGGCAACCTTTGCTCTGATACCATATGATGCGGCCTAAGGCCACGTGGGTTGCCCGATCTCACGAATTGACCGAGGGAAAGGCGGGGGAGAGGAAGAACACGAAGAACATGGCGATGAACACGATGAAACACACGCAAACGCACACCAACCCGATACAATTCGGTTTACTCCCGATAGCCCGAACCACTATCCCGATAGAATCCCTCAAGAGAAAGACACGCGGTAGAATCCCCGAGAGGAAGATCGGTATACGATCGGTGGAATCACACGAGTGAGAGACCGGTGGTAGAATCACAAGTGTGAGAGACTAATCATATAAGGAGTGCCTTGTACAATAGATTATGGTAATCTAAGGAGGGGGTTTCCCTAATCCCAAAGGGATGGTGGAGGCATGAGCCAAATTCTAGTTCATCTACTCTAACCTAATGAAGGGGGAGGTGGGAGCCTATATATAGGGAGCCACTAAGGAGGGGTAGTTTAGGCATAGAAGGGGGTACATGGGCCTTGGCCCTAATTGACTTGTGGCTAGCGCTTCACATAGTCCGGAGACTCTCGTGTATGTAGGCCGGAGACTCCGGTCTTGATCTTCATGGGCCGGAGACTCCGTTGTGAGTTGGCGAGGCCGGCGACTCTGGTGTAGTTGCGCCTGGAGCTTCTTCCATGCTTCCACGACCTCGGCCTTGAGTCCTCGAGCATCCATGGCATCCTCCACTTCCTCCGTACTTGGCGATGTATTCATGTCATGGTCATATGACGAAGGATGAAGTAGCATACCATTCCACATAGGTAATTGTACACACGCATAAAGGAGAAGATTCACCTTTGCGTGACATGTCGGCGTCGATGCATATGATGTGGCGAAGACCGAAGGTCGGGCTACATCACGGTGTGTTGTATCTTGACATTTCCATTGTCACTTAGCCATTGCACATGGTAAGGATGGGGGTGTTTCCGGAGTGTGAGGTTGAGCATGGAGCATAGTTCGGTGCTTGCAAGATTGTGGCAACTCCCTCCATCGATGATAACCTTTATTGACTTGCCATTGATTCCGGCTCTTGTTTGGAAGATGTTGCACCTTTGATCTTCATTGGGTAGTGCATGGGTTGTCAACACTTTGGTCACCACAAGGGATGGGCTTGCATCATGCACACATAGGACTTGCTCTTGGTCTTCCAAGTCATCATCTTCATGATTGGTTGCGACTTGTACCAAGGCTTCATATTCTCCTTCACTCAAGTACTCCACATCTCCATCATCTCGAGTTATCATAACTCTTGTGTTCTTGCATTCAAAGGATTTATGTCCTTGAGCTCCACACTTGAAGCATGTGATGTTACTAGATCCCGTTGAAGCTTTGGAGGACATAGTTGATTGATCCAGCTTGAAGCTTGTTGTCTTGAAGGCACTCTTCATTTGCTTAGGAGGATCCTTGGGAGCAATAGCACTTGTGTTCTTGATGCTTGAGGAGGTATTTGTTGCATTTCTTGCGGTGAAGAAGGACTTTGTTTTTGCACTTGCTATGTCTTCTCGCACTTGGCGCTCGGCTCTTGTAGCTTGATGAAGCAATTCAACCATGTTGGTGTAAGGCAAGAATTCCACTATCCTCTTGACGGGAATGTTCAATCCATTCAAGAATCTTGCCATTGTTTGCTCTTCTCGCTCATCTACATTGGCACTCATCATTGTCATGTGCATCTCCTTGTAGTACTCCTCAATGGACTTGTAGCTTTGCTTGAGTTGAGTAAGCTTGTTGAAGAGGTCGCGTTTGTGGTGGTTTGGCACAAAGCGTTTGTGCATGACTTCTTGCATCTCTTCCCATGTAGCAATGGGGTCTAGATCTTCCTTGTCACGCTTCTTGTTCACTTCTTCCCGCCAAACATTTGCATACCCTTCAAACTCTAGTGATGCCATAGCCACTTTCTTTGCTTCGGAGAAGTTGTGTATGCGGAAAATCTTGTCAACCTTGAGAACCCAAGATAGGTAGGCATCGGGGTCTTCTTCTCCGTGGAACTTAGGCATGGTGATGAGGTCTAAGACCCCGTGTGTGGCCCGATCTGGCGGATTGACTTCGAGACCAAGGGGAGAGATGGGAGAACGCGAGGAACACGAAGAACACGACGAACACGAGGAACTCCGAGACTCACGCACGCACACCAACCCGATACACCCGATGCTTACCTCCGTGGCTCGATGGACCACGCCAATTGAATCTCCGAGGAAGAGGCACGTGGCAGAATTCCCGGAGAGAGATTGGGGTTGGAGAGGAAGAGCTTGGTGAGGGAGAGAGAGTAACTAGATGATATGGGCACGGAGGCCTATGTGGAGCCCCGATTCAGGACTCCACCAGCTTAATTATCTTAGTTTTTGTAATTGTCATATATTGGCAAATTAGGGATTTTTAATAAATCGAGTCAGTCTTGGTTTGGGCCTGTCCAACCAAGTTAGGGAGGCCCATAGTGGGGCGCCCAGCCCAGCAAGGGCTGGCCGGCCACCCTTCCCCTCATATAAGGAGGTGGGGCGGCTAGGGTTTAGGGTAGAACAAGTTTAGTCTAAAGTTTAGGGTTTCCCTATCGCGTGTGTTCACGTGTATCATCCCTCCGGGGGTACGGCGCTGCCGTTTATCTATATTATCCGCTGCGAAGGTTCTTGTGTTCATCAAGGATTATCTAGCTCTTGGTTTGAGGCGTATCGTTCATCGATCCGTTGCTTGGTGGATTCGTTCCCTCTTCTCCAGGCTGCGTTCATCGCGTTGTTGGGAGGATTCTCTACCCCAGGTTCTCGCTGTGAAAGATCGGGCATCAACTTAGGTGGATTGGCTTGGATTCACCGTATCAGATGATATGGGCACGGAGGCCTATGTGGAGCCCCGATTCAGGACTCCACCAGCTTAATTATCTTAGTTTTTGTAATTGTCATATATTGGCAAATTAGGGATTTTTAATAAATCGAGTCAGTCTTGGTTTGGGCCTGTCCAACCAAGTTAGGGAGGCCCATAGTGGGGCGCCCAGCCCAGCAAGGGCTGGCCGGCCACCCTTCCCCTCATATAAGGAGGTGGGGCGGCTAGGGTTTAGGGTAGAACAAGTTTAGTCTAAAGTTTAGGTTTTACCTAGTTGCGTGTGTTCACGTGTATCATCCCTCCGGGGGTACGGCGCTGCCGTTTATCTATACTATTATCCGCTGCGAAGGTTCTTGTGTTCATCAAGGATTATCTAGCTCTTGGTTTGAGGCGTATCGTTCATCGATCCGTTGCTTGCTGGATTCGTTCCCTCTTCTCCAGGCTGCGTTCATCGCGTTGTTGGGAGGATTCTCTACCCCAGGTTCTCGCTGTGAAAGATCGGGCATCAACTTAGGTGGATTGGCTTGGATTCACCGTATCATGTGGTATCAGCTTTCTGGGCACGGAGGCCTATGTGGAGCCCCGATTCAGGACTCCACCAGCTTAATTATCTTAGTTTTTGTAATTGTCATATATTGGCAAATTAGGGATTTTTAATAAATCGAGTCAGTCTTGGTTTGGGCCTGTCCAACCAAGTTAGGGAGGCCCATAGTGGGGCGCCCAGCCCAGCAAGGGCTGGCCGGCCACCCTTCCCCTCATATAAGGAGGTGGGGCGGCTAGGGTTTAGGGTAGAACAAGTTTAGTCTAAAGTTTAGGGTTTCCCTATCGCGTGTGTTCACGTGTATCATCCCTCCGGGGGTACGGCGCTGCCGTTTATCTATATTATCCGCTGCGAAGGTTCTTGTGTTCATCAAGGATTATCTAGCTCTTGGTTTGAGGCGTATCGTTCATCGATCCGTTGCTTACTGGATTCGTTCCCTCTTCTCCAGGCTGCGTTCATCGCGTTGTTGGGAGGATTCTCTACCCCAGGTTCTCGCTGTGAAAGATCGGGCATCAACTAGGAGGATCCACTGGGTTCCTACCGTATCATGTGGTATCAGCTTTCTGGGTTGCTCACGGCGAGGTTTTGTTGATCGATCTCTTTGATTGGTTTGCATCGGAGAAGATTAGCTCTAAGATCGGAGGAGTTTGGCTCTCGGTCGAAGGAGGTTGGTTGGAGGAAGTTTGGTGTTGTTTGGTGAAGTTTGGAGGTCATCCATGGCTGTTTCGGAGGTCAAAATCGCGAAAAATCGCGACCAGAATCGGGAAGAAGACGAAATTTCGCGACCAGGAAAAACTTCGTATGAAATCCGGTCAACCGGGCCAGTGACCGGGCTGCCTGGTATAGAACCCGGTCAACCGGGCGGCAAACCGGGAAGTTCGCAAAAATTCGTCCGGTTGTGTTCCGGTGCGATGCATCCGGTTGGCGACCGGTCAACCGGGCCCGTGACCGGGCAGGCCGGTCTGGAGGCCGGTCCAACCGGGCCCTGGGCCGGGCCGGCGTCTATTCCTGCAGTTTTTCCTCCGGCGGTTTCTCCTGTTGTTCCGGTGGATTCTCCGGTGATGCGGGCTCATGCTGTTGATGATGTTACTCCAATGATTGGTGTTGAAGCACATAGGAGTGACGATGTATATCATGACTACCTCGGTATGCGAATAGGTATCAAGTTTGACGCATCGCAAATCAAATGGCGGTTGGCTAGTTCTGCGACACCGACGGAATTTCAGCTTTGGGAATCACACATTGAAGGTGGGTTTGCGAGATGCAAGGAGTTTGATAGTTCTTTTGGTGGCCAGGCGGAATTTGCTATTGCATATCGGCGTGTTGACGATGTTGTGGCTAGTTGGTACCGTAATGCTCTCATAGTTCAGGGTATCATTGGTCTACAGTCTAGTTGGGCAGATTTCAAGCAGTTTCTACGACATAGCTTTAAGTTTGCGAGCTTGACTAAAACGGTGGTGTGCTCTAACACTACCGTGGAGGAGGTTGTTCCCATATCGACAGTCATTGAGGAGAGGAAACCTGGCTCTGATACCAAGAGCACTACTGTGACTGTTGAGGAGGCTGTACCATTGAGCGGGCTGAATATGCAACTCAAGAAGGTACAAGGTGATGCTTGCACGACAGTTGACAAGGTTCAGCGATGGAGTTTGTTTCAGACTCAGTGCTTTATCAAGGGCAAGGCTTGCAAGTTGATGGTTGATGGTGGTAGCTGTACTAATGGCATTAGCAAGGCGATGGTGACAGCGTTGGGGTTGTCTACATGGCGTCTTCCTGAACCTAAGCGTCTTGAGTGGTTGAATAGCTGTGGTATGCTGAAGATTACTCACAAGGTGCGTGTGCCATTTACAGTTGATGATTATGTTGATGAGATCGATTGCGATGTGTTGCCATTGGAGGTGTGTGGATTGCTACTTGGGCGTCCTTGGCAGTATGATCGCAATGTGACACATGCTGGGCGAGCAAATACATATTCTTTTATGCATGGTGGCAAACAGCGGACTTTGAAGCCTATGGGTGATGATCATATCAAGTCCGATGTGGAGTTAGTGGTGCGTAAAGAGAAGTTGCACAAGCCTGATGTGCAGCATAAGGTGCATGATGTTCCGAGCATTGATGTTGGTGATGTTTCAGCCAAGCCTGTAGATGACAAGCCAGTTCTTGTTAGTGACAAGCCGGATGAAGCTACACTTGTTGTTGATGTGGATGTTGCAGCATGTGCTACAGTTCCAGTTTGTGTTGATGCTAGTATACAGACTGATGATGTTTGTGCTGATGGTGTGTCAGTACATATGGCGCAGATGCGCGTGGGAGGAGTGGGAGGCGAGCGCGTCAGTGGAGATGGTGGGCAGCGGCACTACCGTGCTAGGAGTACTGTCCAGTTTTCCGCGACACTGCGGATGCATCAAGGCAAGGATGGACGTGTGAGACATCTATGTGGCCCAGGAATTACACATCTTGTGCAGGGTCATGTGCAGCGACACAAGGGTCCATCAAAACCTCGCAAGAAGAAGGAATTGGCGCCGAAGTCCAAGCTCATGTGGAGAAGAAAGGAGGCACCAAGTGGCCTTTGTCCAAGTCAAGCAGGCCGCGAGGGAGGATGTGGTGTGGAAGGCAAGCAAGACTTGAAGACGGCGAGGACGTGTCATGTTCAGATCACGTCACCTTTTCCAGAAGACCCTCACGCGTTGGGGACAACGCTTCTTGAAGGGGGGGAGGATGATATGGGCACGGAGGCCTATGTGGAGCCCCGATTCAGGACTCCACCAGCTTAATTATCTTAGTTTTTGTAATTGTCATATATTGGCAAATTAGGGATTTTTAATAAATCGAGTCAGTCTTGGTTTGGGCCGTGTTCACGTGTATCATCCCTCCGGGGGTACGGCGCTGCCGTTTATCTATATTATCCGCTGCGAAGGTTCTTGTGTTCATCAAGGATTATCTAGCTCTTGGTTTGAGGCGTATCGTTCATCGATCCGTTGCTTACTGGATTCGTTCCCTCTTCTCCAGGCTGCGTTCATCGCGTTGTTGGGAGGATTCTCTACCCCAGGTTCTCGCTGTGAAAGATCGGGCATCAACTAGGAGGATCCACTGGGTTCCTCCCGCATCACTAGTACTAGAATCTCACTCAACAAGATCAAAGTCAACAACCAAGGTGCCTTGATTACAGAGGGATGATACCCAAGGGAGACTAAGCTCAAAGGTAGGTTTGAGTTCAAAACAAGTCTAAAGAGCTAAGGAGGGGTCCAGGCTACTTATATAGGCACACATGGCCAGCAAGGGCGAACAGGTACGCGAAGGGATAAGTTAAGGCAGTTTGGTGGGTCATTCCCGTCAGATCCGGTTTGGGTCCGGTCTGACCGGGCCTGTTGCCGGGCTGTCCGGTCATGGGTCCGGTCTGACCGGGCCTGTGACCGGGCTGTCCGGTCATGGGTCCGGTCTGACCGGGCCTGTGACCGGGCTGTCCGGTCATGGGTCCGGTCGACCGGGCGCAAACCGGGAATCTGCGAAGAATCCGGTTCGTGGTCCGGTCGTTGTCCGGTACGAGGGAGCCGGGCCGGTTTGCGCCCGGTTGACCGGGCCTGTGACCGGGGCGTCCGGTTGTGGGTCCGGTCTGACCGGGCCTGTGACCGGCCAGCTTCCATCTCATCCTTGGAGTGCTTCGGGCGACGTCGGCTTCGGCTTCACGATCATCTCCAGGTCCAGATGCGTCTCTCCCTCCCTTGACCTTGGCGTCTCCTCCTCTCCGGGGTCTTGATGCGCCTTGTACCTAATGACACATAGCACATCGGCATGAGGTAGCAATCCATCCAAAGGGGTACCAAGATCAAGGGTGGTGAGGAGCGAGTTCACCTCATCATGTAGAGCCTTGACTCGGGCTCGTGTCATCGGTCCACTTGGGGGACTTGTTGGTCTTGGTGTGGAGGTGACCGAAGGCCACCCCGCATCATCTCCCCCCTGATGTAGCCCCGCTCACCGACGACGCTACACCAAGACCAACAAGTCCCCCAAGTGGACCGATGACTCGGGCTCGAGTCAAAGCGCTACATGATAAGGTGAACTCAATCCTCACTACCCTTGATCTCGATACCCCATTGGATGGCTTGCTACTTCATGCAAGTGCTCTATGTGTCATCAGGTACCAAGCTCACCAAGGAACTGAAGGAGAAGAAGGAACGCCGCTAACGCCCCAAGAAACTGAAGAAGGAGAAGAAGGATCGCCATCAAATGGAGAAGGTCGCCCGGGCCGGCACTGCCGCCACCATCGGGCCGGCACTGCCGCCCAGAGCACCCCGGCACTGCTGCCGGATCAACCGGCACTGCCGGCCGAAGCACCACCCGCTGCCGCCTGAGCACCGGCACTGCCGGCGACGCCGGCACTGCCGCCCCCTGAAGCACCGGCACTGCCGGCCTCCCCGACGCCCATTACATCTGGACCACCCATTTAAATCCTGTGGCTGTGTACTTTTCATAAATGACTAAGTTACCCCTCCTCAGATCTGGGCTCTATATATAGGGCACCCCCAGCCACGAATTAGGGTTAGAGATAAACTAAGAAGAAACTTCAGCTTTGCTCTTACCCATATGGGAAACCCTAGATCTATGATCTTGTATCCACCCGGGCTCCTTATCGACGCGTGATGATCTCTTTGGTGACTTCTATCGTTTGTTGATCTTTTGCTTGCACTTCTACCTTTTGGTCTTTTGCTTGCACTTCTATCAACCTTCCGGTCTTTTCACCCTTCTAGATCTCGCGTGTTTCGATTTGTCGATCTCTTTGCGGGACTTCTACCGGAAGGTCTTTTCTCGCAACCTCTATCGAGTAGGTGTATCGGGCCTACGAGGGAAAATCGGTTTGTGTGCGTGTGTGTGTTGTATCCCCACGATTCCCCTCCGCGTTCGTCGTGTTCATCGTGTTCATCCACCTCCCCCACGAGATCCACCCAAATCCGTGAAGATTGGGCACATCCCGGGGCTTAGCCCTTATCATATGGTATCAGCAGCTCTTTGGTTGCCACGGATTTGACCCCCACATCCTCCAATTCCACCAATTTCGCCCAAAAAAATTTCCAAAATTTTTTTCCCAAAAAATAGCCCCAAATTGGCCTTGGATCGATCTCTCGATTTGTTGAGTTATTTGTGGTTTTGTTCCAATAGAAACTTGTCTTTGGTGTTGATCTACTATTCCCCTAACTTTTCCCACCAGTTTGTGCCAATTTTCCCACGAAATCGAAGATTTTTGGGTCAGTTTTCCGCCAAATCGACGAACAGCACCTGAGGCCGGCACTGCCGCCCCAAAATCGCCGGCACTGCCGGTCAGGCCGGCACTGCCGCCGCCCAAACGCCGGCACTGCCGCTGGCCCCGAACTTTTTCCCACTGTCTTCGTTTTCGTTTTGGCACTTCCCATTTGTGTTTGGTCTTCAGTTTTGAGTGCCATTTCAGCTACCACAAGCTTCCGCAACATCGACAACGACGATGGCACCCCGAGGATTCAAGCGGTTCATTTGACACCTTCACCACCATAGCAAGTTCAAGATCGTCGGCCACCATCATCAAGTGGTATAACTTGCTCCTAACTTGTAGCCCTAGCCTCTTTTGCGTATCTTTCCTATCGAGAGTGGCTTTCTAGTGTTGCGAAGCATTGCGCAAGCGTCCCGACCGTGAGGGTGTGCGTGTGTTGAGCAAAGCTTCGAAGCAAGCTCGTGTGAAAAGATAAGCAAAAGAAGTGTGACATACTTACATAGATAGTAGTATCCTTACATAGTGAGAAAAAGAAAAAGAAAAAAATACAAAAAGAGAAAAAGAAAAAGTGTGTGAGTGACACCTATACACAAAAGAGTCCAAAGCTTATAAGCAAAAGAGAGAAAAGAGAAGAGAGGCGTCTTGCGCAAATCTTGTTGCTTCTCATTTTTGCAACCAAGCCACGGTCTCTCTTGCGTTGGCGTGACACCGAGCTAGTAGTCTTCGTTAGGACCATTTTGTTCTTGCTCATTTTCCAAGTCGCGCTAACCCCATTTTGTCCCACGCGTGTGTTCCTCCTTGTGTGTGCCTTTTGTGATCACCGCCTTTGACTTGTGACTTTTGGATCTTACTCACTTTTGACAATAGACTTTTCGTTTGGTTCTTCCATTTGGCTTTCCACATCCATACCTAACACCATATAGAGTTTTGTTTTTGTGTGTGTAACCGGTTGTTCCTCACCTTGATACACCTTTTCGATTTTGGTTTGCAAGTTTTGACATTCTTGGTAGTCTTTCCTAACCACCCACCGCATAGTTCTTGTTTTAGTTGTAACCATGTCTAGTGGAGAAGGGAATCAACTACCGATGACGTGGCACCAACATTGGATAGCTACTCAAGCCGTCCACGCCAAGCTAAATCAATTTGAAGCCATGCTCAAGGATACCAATGTCCGCTATGAAGAAAGAGCTCAAGTGCAACGGAATGACCTCAACTCAAGTGCAAGACCTCAATGAGAAGATTGAAACTCAAGGCAATGAGTTGAAGGCCACACTTGCCATACAAGGTCAAGAAACAAGGGAAATGAAGACGGCGTTGGACAATATCCTCCACACACTCAACCGTCAAGAAGAGAGAAGACACCACTCAAGGTCTTCACGCTCTCATAGCTCAAGGTCAAGAGCTCTTACACCGTCTCGCCATGATTCTAATGAAGACCCACGCCACCATAATGTGGATGTTCAAGTGCTTCACCAACAAGCTCAAGAAGCGGAGCAAGCTCGACTTCGACTTGTCCATGAACGTCAACGCCTTGAAGAAGAGCGCCTTCACCAAGAGGACCTCAATGCTCAATTCCAACAAGAGCAAGACCGCCTTCGACATGATCAAGAGCTAATTCGAGCAAGGGAACAAGAGCGTCTCCGCAATGAACAACAAGCACTTGAAGAACAAGAGCGGCAACGACAAGTGCAAGAAGCTCAAGCTAGAAGACAACGCCTTCATGAAGAGGAAGAAAGGCAAGCGCACCAAGAGCGCTAAATCATCAATGTTGTTCGTCCTCAACGCCCTCAAGGTCAAGATAATCGCCGCCATCATGATGATCGCCCTCATGCTAGAAGACCTCCTCCAAGGGCAAGAAATGAAGAATCAAGTCATCACCAAGCATCAAGTGAAGAAAGTGTGATGCCTCGACGACACCACAACAATGATGATCAAGATGACGGTCATGGAAGACCACCTCCTCGTCCAAAACATAGCAACAACAATAGAGATGCTCAAGGTCCACAACATCCACCTCAACAACGTCAAGATATTGGTGAAGAAAGACCACCTCCTAGGCGCAATGACCGCAATGAAGAGGAAATCTTTGGGAAGCTCAAGTTCACCATGCCCAAATTCCACGGAGAAGAAGACCCCGATGCATACCTCTCTTGGGTTCTCAAGGTTGACAAGATTTTCCGCATACACAACTTCTCCGAAGCAAAGAAAGTGGCCATGGCATCACTAGAGTTTGAAGGGTATGCCAATGTTTGGTGGGAAGAAGTGAACAAGAAGCGTGACAAGGAAGATCTAGACCCCATTGATACATGGGAAGTGATGCAAGAAGTCATGCACAAACGCTTTGTGCCCAACCACCATAAACGCGACCTCTTCAACAAGCTTACTCAACTCAAGCAAAGCTTCAAGTCCGTTGAGGAATACTACAAGGAGATGCACATGACAATGATGAGTGCCAATGTGGATGAGCGAGAAGAGCAAACAATGGCAAGATTCTTGAATGGATTGAACATTCCCGTCAAGAGGATAGTGGAATTCTTGCCTTACACCAACATGGTTGAATTGCTTCATCAAGCTACAAGAGCCGAGCGCCAAGTGCGAGAAGACATAGCAAGTGCAAAAACAAAGTCCTTCTTCGCCGCGCGAAATGCAACAACCACCTCCTCAAGCATCAAGAACACAAGTGCTATTGCTCCAAAGGATCCTCCCAAGCAAATGAAGAGTGCCTTCAAGTCAACAAGCTTCAAGCCGGATCAACCAACTATGTCCTCCAAAGCTTCCACGGGATCTAGTAACATCACTTGCTTCAAGTGTGGAGCTCAAGGACATAAATCCTTTGAATGCAAGAACACAAGATGATGAGGTCTAAGACCCCGTGTGTGGCCCGATCTCGCGGATTGACTTCGAAACCAAGGGGGAAGATGGAAGAACGCGAGGAACACGAAGAACACGACGAACACGAGGAACTCCGAGACTCACGCACGCACACCAACCCGATACACCCGATGCTTACCTCCGTGGCTCGATGGACCACGCCAATAGAATCTCCGAGGAAGAGGCACGTGGCAGAATTCCCGGAGAGAGATTGAGGTTGGAGAGGAAGAGCTTGGTGAGGGAGAGAGAGTAACTAGTACTAGAATCTCACTCAACAAGATCAAAGTCAACAACCAAGGTGCCTTGATTACAGAGGGATGATACCCAAGGGAGACTAAGCTCAAAGGTAGGTTTGAGTTCAAAACAAGTCTAAAGAGGTGAAGGGGCGTCTTGGGTGCTTATATAGTCTTACAAGGCGTCACGGGCCGAAAAGGTACAAGTGAAACAAGTTCGGGCCGATTTGGTGACTTAAGTCGTGCAGGCCGGTCAGGAGGCCGGTCAGACCGGGCCTGGGACCGGGCAGGCCGGTCCAGACCGGGCCCTGGACCGGGCGGCAACCGGACGGGGTTCCGGGGCCCCGGGATAGTGCCCGGATGGCACAAGCGGAATTCCCGGTTTGGACCGGGTGACCCGGTCAGGGGGCCGGTCAGACCGGGTTCTGGACCGGCCGGCCAACTTCTCTTCGTTGTGCTCTTCGGGCGACTTCCGGTCCAGCTCCATGTCCATCTTCACGTCCAGCTGCTCCTCTCCTCCCTTTGACCATGGTGTGTCCTCCTCTCCGTGATCTTGATGCTCCTTGTACCTAATGACACATAGCACGTCGGCATGAGGTAGTAATCCATCCAAAGGGGTACCGAGATCAAGGGTGGTAAGGAGCGAGTTCACCTCATCATGAAGAGCTTTAACTCGGGCTCGCGTCATTGGTCCACTTGGGGGACTTGTTGGTCTTGGTGTGGAAGTGACCGAAGGCCACCCCGCATCATCTCCCCCCCCTTGGGAAAGAGTCGTCCTCGACTCTTGTTCCTCCTCATCTTCATGATATGGCGATAAGTCCGCAACGTTGAATGTGTTTGATGTAGCCCCGGTCACCGACGTCGCTACACCAAGACCAACAAGTCCCCCAAGCGGACCGATGACACGAGACCGAGTCAAAGCTCTACATGATGAGGTGAACTCGCTCCTCACCACCTTTGATCTTGGTACCCCTTTGGATGGATTGCTACCTCATGCCGACGTACTATGTGTCATTAGGTACTGATGTAGGCCCGGTCACCGACGTCGCTACACCAAGACCATCAAGTGCAACCCCGCCTATCGTCGACGCTACACCATGGCCAAAGAGTCCCCCAAGTGGACCTTCAACCCTAACCCACGCTACACGCGTCAAGGTGAACTCCTTCCTCTCGATACTCGACCTCGTAGATACCTTGAATGGAATGCTACCTCATGTCGGCATGTTATATGTCATTAGGTACAAGAGTCATCGAGGACCGGAGAGGAGGAACACCCATGGTGCAAGGAAGCGAGGGAAGGGAAGAGGAGCCATTCATCATGGTGCAAGGAAGAAGGAAGAAGAAGAAGAAGGGAGGAAGAATGAAGGAAGAAGGAAGGAAGAGGAAGAAGAAGCGGGAGGAGGGAGGCCGGCCGGTCACAGGCCCGGTTGACCGGCCCCCTGACCGGCCCACCGGTCCACGAGCCCGGCTGGCCGGCCTGACCGGCCGGCCAGCCGGTTTTCGACGGAACGACGACCGGTGCCATCCGGACGCAATCCGGGGCTCCGAAGCCTCGCCGGTCACCGCCCGGTCCAGGATCCGGTTGTGGACCGGATGGGCCGGTCCCAGGCCCGGTCAGACCGGCCCTGTGACCGGATTCGTCGGGTTTGACCCACCAACTTGTACCTTTTCGACCCATGCTGCCTTGTATGCCTATATAAGCCCCCAGGTCGCCCCCTTACCTCTTTAGACAAGATGATAGCTTAAACATGGATATGAGCTTTGTCTCCCTAGGGTTTCATCCCTCTGTAATCAAGGCAGCCCTTGTTGTTGATCTAGATCTGTGAGTGAGATTCTAGTGCGAGCACTCTCTCTCTCTCTCCGATCTCCTTCTCCAACACCGGTCTCTCTCCTCGGAATTCTACCGCGGTCTCTTCCGTAGGAGATTCTATCGGCGTGGTCCATCGAGCCACGGGGGTAAGTCTCGGTTGTATCGGGTAGGTGTGCGTGCGTGAGTTCCTCGTGTTCTTCGTGTTCATCGTGTTCTTCGCGCTCTCCCTCTCCTTCCCCTTTGGATTTCGGGTCAACCGCGAGATCGGGCCACACACGGGGTCTTAGACCTCATCAGGTACAAGGCGCACCAAGACCCCGGAGAGGAGGAGACGCCAAGGTCAAGAGAGGAAGGGAAGCCACTGGACATGGAGATGATCTTGAAGCCGAAGCCGACGTCGCTCGAAGCGCTCCAAGGAAGAGACGGAGGCTGGCCGGTCACAGGCCCGGTCAGACCGGACCCACAACCGGACGCCCCGGTCACAGGCCCGGTCAACCGGGCGCAAACCGGACCAGCCCCCTCGTACCGGACGACGACCGGACCCAGGACCGGATTCTTCGCAGATTCCCGGTTTGCGCCCGGTCGACCGGACCCATGACCGGACAGCCCGGTCAAAGGCCCGGTCAGACCGGACCCAAACCGGATCTGACGGGAATGCCCCCACCAAACTGCCTTAACTTATCCTTTCGCGTACCTGTTCGCCCTTGCTGGCCATGGGTGCCTATATAAGTAGCTGGGACCCCTCATTAGCTCTTTAGACTTGTTTTGAACTCAAACCTACCTTTGAGCTTAGTCTCCCTTGGGTATCATCCCTCTGTAATCAAGGCACCTTGGTTGTTGACTTTGATCTTGTTGAGTGAGATTCTAGTACAAGTTACTCTCTCTCTCTCTCACCAAGCTCTTCCTCTCCAACCCCAATCTCTCTCCGGGAATTCTGCCACGGCCTCTTCCTCGGAGATTCTATTGGCGTGGTCCATCGAGCCACGGAGGTAAGCATCGGGTGTATCGGGTTGGTGTGCGTGCGTGAGTCTCGGAGTTCCTCGTGTTCGTCGTGTTCTTCGTGTTCCTCGCGTTCTTCCATCTTTCCCCTTGGTTTCGAAGTCAATCCGCGAGATCGGGCCACACACGGGGTCTTAGACCTCATCATATGGTATCAGCAGCTCTTGGTTACCGCGGATTTGACCTTCCACCCACTCGATTTCGTTCCAAGAAAATTTTCCAAAAAATCCGCAAAAATAGCCCCAAATTGCCTCTTGACCGATCTGTGATTTGGTTGCGTTTTGAGTGGTTTTGGTCCGTGGATCTGGTGTTGTTGTGCTTGATCTACTATTTCCCCACTTTCTAGCCTCCAATTCCATCGTTTCCCTTCGATTTGGTCGATTTGGTTTTGGTTTGGGGAAGAACAGGAGAGAGAAAGCTCAAGCTCGCGAAATCCGGTTGAGAACCCGGTCAACCGGGCCCACGACCGGCCGAGCCAGCCCAGAACCCGGTCGACCGGGCGGCAACCGGGCAAGCCGGTCCAGGATCCGGTCCGACCGGGCCCCAGACCGGGCGCCTCCTCGCGCCCTCCTTCGACCTCGACTTCCGGCGATCTCCACCACCACCACCACCACCACCACCACCACCATCGCAGGTGTAACTTGCAGCTTTCACCTTGTAACCCCTCTTCCTTTTGCGATCTATCCCATCGAGCATTGCTTGTCTAGTGTTGCGAGACATTGCACGTGGCCCCGCTGATGTGGTCTAAGACCCCGTGTGTGGCCCGATCTCGCGGTTGACCCGAAATCCAAAGGGGAAGGAGAGGGAAAGCGCGAAGAACACGATGAACACGAAGAACACGATGAACTCACGCACGCACACCAACCCGATACAATCGATACTTACCCCGTGGCTCGATGGACCACGCCAATAGAATCAACCCGGAAGAGACACGCGGTAGAATTCCGAGCGGAGAGATTGGTGAGGGAGATGAATCTAGGAGTGGGAGAGAGAGTGGGTAACACTAGAATCTCACACACCAAATCCAATCATCCAACATAGGTAGCCTTGATACAAAGGGGATGAAACCCTAGGGAGACAAAGCTCATCTTCATGTTTAAGCTATCATCTTGTCTAAAGAGGTAAGGGGGCGACCGGGGTGCTTATATAGGCATACAAGGCAGCTCGGTTCGAACGGGTACAAGTTGGTGGGTCAAACCCGTGAAATCCGGTCACAGGGCCGGTTGGACCGGGTCTGGGACCGGCCCATCCGGTCCAAACCGGATCCTGGACCGGGCGGTGACCGGGCGGGGCTTCGGGAGCCCCGGGATATGCTTCCGGATGGCACAGGCGGAGAATCCGGTCGAAACCGGGCAGTCCGGTCTGGGGGCCGGTCAGACCGGGCCTGGGGCCGGCCTGGCCGGTCATAGGGCTGGTCAGACCGGGCCTGGGGCCGGCCTGGCCCTTTTCCCCTCTTGCCTCTTCTTCCTCTTCCTTCTTCTTCTTCTTCTTCTTCTTCTTCTTCTTCTTCTTCTTCTTCCTTGCACTTCGACACCATGGCTCCTCTTCCCTTCCCTCGCTTCCTTGCACCATGGGTGTTCCTCCTCTCCGGTCCTCGATGACTCTTGTACCTAATGACATATAACATGTCGACATGAGGTAGTATTCCATTCAAGGTATCTACGAGGTCGAGTATCGAGAGGAAGGAGTTCACCTTGTCGCGTGCAGCGTGGGTGAGGGTTGAAGGTCCACTTGGGGGACTCTTTGGCCATGGTGTAGCGTCGACGATAGGCGGGGTTGCACTTGATGGTCTTGGTGTAGCGACGTCGGTGACCGGGGCTACATCATCTCCCCCCCTTGGGGAAGAGTCGTCCTCGACTCTTGTTCCTCCTCACCGACGGTGTAGTCCATGACGGGTGTCCCATGTTGTGGTAGAGGGATAAAGTCGCGGTCGAAGAAGAGCTTGGGGAAAAACAACTTGCGAATGGAAAGCTTGTGGAGGCCAATTTGGTGATCGGCGAACAAGAGGCTCTCAATCCAATACGAAGCATCAAGTCGTTTCTCCAAGAGGCATTTGGTAAACATGGGAACCAAAAGAGTGTCGATGTATTGAAAATTTGGTGGGGCAAAAGTTTGTGCATGTAAAAGTTTTGTTTGTAAAGTGTCAAAAATGCGATGTGTAGCATTGTCCCACACAAATGGAACAATCAAAAGGCAAGTATCG
This sequence comes from Lolium perenne, assembly GCF_019359855.2. NCBI lineage: Eukaryota > Viridiplantae > Streptophyta > Magnoliopsida > Poales > Poaceae > Lolium > Lolium perenne. The sequence continues at coordinate 198,556 of NW_027249060.1, read as the reverse complement.
GCGGCAAAATTGTGGGCAAAATTGTTATGTGCAATGGCAAAGAGGTGGAAACTTCTAGCTTGGGAAAGTATGGTTGGCGTGAGCCAAGTATGGGTATCCTCAAGTGTCAAAGAATCCATTTCAATTGCCAAAGGTGAAATGAGAAATCCAAAGAAGAGCAACTTTTTGTGTGACATGTGGCACAAGATGCATAAGGTGTCTCTCACATGTATGACATGGTCCTTGAGATTCTTGGAGTGTATGATGATAACATCAAGACATACAACAACCATTGTGCCAACAAGATGTTTCAAGATATGTTGCATAAGAGGCAAAAGGGGTGACGAGGCATTGGTCCAAACCGGAAGCTCGACAAGACAAGCCGGAAACACACGAGGGCGAAGGCGTTTGGGAACATACCCTTTGGCGTGAATCCCATGGGTTGGATCATGTATCTCGTCCGTGTTGGGGTAGCTCTCAATTGCGCGTTTCGTGAGCTCATGCTCCGTAGCGGTGGAAGTTGTCATTCGGGTACCTATACACACAAAAGAGAAAACAAAAAGCGTGTGTGCATGGTAAAGGAACACATCATCCATCATGATGTTCCATGTCTCGTGCACATCACCATGAGTGTCAAGAAAGATAGTATGAAATGCATGGCGATAGTGCAAATGGCAAGAAGGTGCATTCATGGCATGTGGCAACTCATGATCATCAAAAATGGAGAAGGCTATGGGGGCCATCTCGTGGACAATGAAATAAGCATTCTTGCATACCAAGCATAAGAAAGAGCAATTGTTCACAATCTTGGATGCAAGGATCATGGAAGAGTGTAAACATTTGGGGCAAAGCATGCGGAAGCTAATGTCATCCTTGTCATTATCATTGCAAGCAATACATGGTAAAGAGCAAGTGGTCGACATATTGCAAGCAATGGTGGAAAAATTGAAGCTCTCATAGCATGGCATGGTCATGGTATCACAAGCATTCACTTCCACATGATCAACAATGTTAGCAAGCAAAACATCGCATGGGAATATGAAAGAAGCATGTGACGTAGCAAATGTATCATCAAGATCATGCATGCACTCATAAGTCATCATGTCCACTAGTGGGATCATGGCATCATCAACACCTATGTTGTTACCTTTGTAGGCCGACTCATTTGAGGTAGGTGTTGTGGAAGTAGGAGGATCCATGTGGTCGACATGTCCATCTTGGAGCAAGCGTGGTGAGATATCATCATCTTCATGCACCATGTACATCGTCTCCATGAGCGGGAACTCGTCCTCCGTGGAACCTAGTGCAACATAAGAAGACACAAACGAGGGAGAGGTTAATGTGTTAGACAAAGCGATGTCCTCCATGGACCTATCATCTACCTCTCTCAACTCACTTTGTGTATCACTCATGTCCTCCAAACGGAAGCACTCAAACTCACATATGGGGTGGGAGTCACTCAACTCACTATCATTCTCACTCAAGTGGGCTAAGTGGCTCTCATGCTCGCATGGGATTGGTACCAACTCATCAATCAAGCATATAGGAGTAGTGATGAGGTCTAAGACCCCGTGTGTGGCCCGATCTCGCGGATTGACTTCGAAACCAAGGGGGAAGATGGGAAAACGCGAGGAACACGAAGAACACGGCGATGAACACGAGGAACTCCGAGACTCACGCACACACACACCCCGATACACCCGATGCTTACCTCCGTGGCTCGATGGACCACGCCAATAGAATCACCCGGAAGAGGCACGCGGCAGAATTCCCGGTGAGAGATTGGGATTGGAGAAGAAGAGCTTGGTGAGGGAGAGAGAGTATCTTGTACTAGAATCTCACTCAACAAGTTCCAAATCAACAACCAAGGTGCCTTGATTACAGAGGGATGATACCCAAGGGAGACTAAGCTCAAATTTAGGTTTGAGTTCAAAACAAGTCTAACCCTAATCTGGAGGAAGGGGTGAGGTACTTATAGGTCCAGATTCGTACAGGGGTAAAATCGGCACTACATAAATTATCCTGGTCCATAGATGCGAAATCAACGGCTGAGATGAAGTCAACAGGGGCTTGGCCGGCAGTGCCGGTGATGATTGGCCGGCAGTGCCGGTGGGGCCGGCAGTGCCGCTGGTCAGAGGCCGGCAGTGCCGCTGGTCACGTCTTCCGCTGGAGAGGCCGGCAGTGCCGGTGTCAGGGGGGCGGCAGTGCCGGGGTGAGCAGGCCGGCAGTGCCGGTTGCTTGAGGCCGGCAGTGCCGGGGTGAGCAGGCCGGCAGTGCCGGTGCCTGGAGGCCGGCAGTGCCGGCCCTGGGGGGCGTCCTTCGGCGGCCACTCTTCTCCTCCTCCTTCCTTGTCCATCTTCGGGTCTGCTGCGACTTCCTTCTCTCGAGGTTCATATCTGATAACACAAAGCATATCGGCCTGAGGTAGTAGTCCATCCAATGGGGTATCAAGATCAAGGGTAGTGAGGAGTGAGTTCACCTTATCATGTAGCGCTTTGACTCGGGCTCGTGTCATCGGTCCACTTGGGGGACTTGTTGGTCTTGGTGTGGTGGTGACCGAAGGCCACCCCGCATCATCTCCCCCCCCTTGGGAAAGAGTCGTCCTCGACTCTTGTTCCTCTCCATCTTCATGATATGGCGACAAGTCCGCAACGTTGAAGGTGTTGCTCACCAAGTACTTGGAGGTGGGAATGTCGATGACGTAAGCGTTGTTGTTGATGCGTTTGAGAACCTTGAAGGGGCCATCTCCTCTTGGCTTGAGTTTGGAGTTGCGTTCACGAGGGAACCGTTCCTTCCGGAGGTGGATCCAAACGAGGTCTCCTTCTTGAAATATCCTTTCCTTCTTCTTGGCGTTGAGGCGGGCAGCTTGACGAAGCACATGTTCTTGTATGGTTGCCCTTGTCTCTTCATGTAGTTTCTTCACATCGGCGGCGCGCTTGGCGAAGTCCATGTTCGTCCGCTCATGAAGGGGAAGTGGTAGTATGTCGAGTGGCGTGAGCGGCTCGAACCCGTAGACGACCATGAATGGGCTCCTTGATGTAGTCGAGTGCTTGGCGCGGTTGTAGGCGAACTCCGCGTGTGGGATGCATTCCTCCCATGACTTCAAGTTTTTCTTCACGAGGATGCGTAGGAGGGTGGAGAGGCTTCGATTGACCACTTCCGTTTGGCCGTCCGTTTGCGGGTGCGATGATGATGAGAATAAGAGCTTCACTCCAAATTTTGCCATGAGTGTCTTCCAAAGATAACTCATGAACTTGACGTCTCGATCCGACACAATGCTTTGTGGCACTCCATGTAGGCGAACGATTTCCTGAAAAACAATGAAGCAATGTGTGAAGCATCGTCGCTCTTATGGCAAGGTATGAAATGAGCCATCTTAGAGAATCTATCCACTACCACAAATATAGAGTCATGACCATGCTTAGTGCGAGGCAAGCCTAAAACGAAATCCATGCTAATATCGGTCCATGGTGCATGTGGAATAGGCAATGGGGTATAAAGACCATAGGGATTGGAGGTAGACTTAGCTTGTAAGCATGTGGTGCACCGGCGGCAAAGGCGTTCTACGTCGCGGTACATTCTTGGCCAATAGTAGTGGGTTGAGAGCATGGCATATGTCTTTTCTCGACCAAAGTGACCCATAAGACCTCCTCCATGAGACTCTTGCAAAAGCAATTTTCGAAGCGAAGACTCGGGAATGCAAATCTTGTTAGCTTTGAACAAATAGCCATCATGCAAATAGAAATCATCCACTCCTCGCTCAACGGAGCACTTCTCAAAAATGGGAGCAAAGAAAGAATCGGAAGGATAGAGTTCTTTGATCTCTTCAAGTCCCAAAACATGAAAATCCAAACGAGTTAGCAAAAGGGTGTTTTTGCGGGAAAGAGCATCCGCCACCACATTGTCCTTGCCCTTCTTGTATTTTATCACATATGGGAAGGACTCAATGAACTCGACCCATTTTGCATGTCGTTTGTTCAAGTTGTGTTGGCTTTTCAAATACTTCAAGGACTCATGATCGGAATGAATGATAAACTCTTTTGGCCAAAGATAGTGTTGCCAAACTTCAAGAACACGAACCAAAGCGTAGAGCTCCTTGTCATATATAGGATAGTTGAGGCGTGCGCCATCTAACTTCTCACTATAGTATGCCACGGGTTTGCCCTCTTGCATAAGAACACCGCCAATACCAAGCCCACTTGCATCACACTCAATCTCAAAAGTTTTGGCAAAATTTGGAAGAACAAGAAGTGGAGCTTCGGTAAGACGTTTCTTCAACTCATCAAAAGCATTTTGTTGGGCCTTGCCCCAAACAAACGGAACATTCTTCTTGGTAAGCTCATTCAAAGGGCAAGCGATGGTGCTAAAGTCTTTCACAAAGCGGCGATAAAACCCGGCAAGTCCATGGAAGCTTCGGACTTGGCCAACATTTGTAGGGGTAGGCCAATTATGGATGGCCTCCACCTTGGAAGAATCAACTTCAATCCCATTAGCGGAAACCACAAAACCAAGAAAAACCAATTTGTTTTGAGCAAATGTGCATTTGGGGAGGTTAGCATAAAGCTTTTCATGGCGCAAGATGCACAAGACTTCTCTCACATGTTGCACATGGTCCTCGAGGTTTTTGCTATAAATAAGAATATCATCGAAGTAGACAACCACGCTCTTGCCAATGAGAGGACGCAAGATGTGATTCATGAGGCGCATGAAAGTAGATGGTGCATTGGAAAGACCAAAAGGCATAACGAGCCATTCATAGAGACCAAGTTTGGTCTTGAATGCCGTTTTCCATTCGTCGCCAATAGCCATGCGGATTTGATGGTAACCACTACGCAAATCGACTTTAGAGAAAATCGTGGCACCACTAAGTTCATCAAGCATATCATCTAAACGCGGAATGGGATGGCGGTAACGGACGGTAATGGCATTGATGGGGCGACAATCCATACACATCCGTTGCGTCTCATCCGGTTTAGGCACAAGGATCACGGGAACCGCACAAGGGCTAAGGCTTTCTCGGACGTACCCTTTGGCGAGGAGATCTTGAATTTGGCGGTTGATCTCCTTTGTCTCTTCGGGGTTGGTGCGGTAGGCGGCACGGTTTGGAAGCGGAGCGCCGGGTATGAGGTCGATGCGGTGTTCTATGCCGCGGAGTGGTGGTAGTCCATGAGGGAGCTCGTCGGGGAAGACGTCTTGAAATTCCTGCAAAAGAGACAACAAAGACGGAGGAATGTTGGTTAAGTCGTTAGTCTCCGACGCGGGTCCCTTGCATATGAGCACATAGTGCAATATGGTGGATGGGTTCTCTTGGAGCTCTCTCCACTCACTCTTGGTGGCTAGAAGGACACTCTTGGGCTCACTCATGTATGGCTTGTGGCGCTCACTATCTTTGTGGTGGGTCGCTCCCTCTCCTCTCATCTCACTATGGTGGGTGCGGAGTTGTGCCCTCGCTAAAGCCTTCGCATTATCCGCGATGATTTGGCTAGGAGTCATCGGGCGCAACTCGAACTTCTTGTCGTTGACCTTGAAGGTGTATGTGTTGGAGAGTCCATCATGTATAGCCTTCTTATCATATTGCCAAGGGCGGCCAAGCAACATGTGGCACACCGTCATGGGTACCACGTCACACTCGATGGTGTCCTCATAAGGGCCGATCTTGAAGTTGACGGTGACGGTATGTTGTATCTTGACGTTGCCCTTGTCACTCAACCATTGGATATGGTAGGGGTGAGGATGCTTGCGGAGAGTGAGGTGGAGCTTCTCACACAACTCGGTGCTCGCAAGGTTATGGCAACTTCCACCATCGATGATGACCTTGATAGACTTGCCACCAATTCCGGCACGGGTTTGGAAGATGTTGCACCGTTGTTCTTCCATATCATGAGGTTGTGTGGTTAGCACCCTTGTGACCACAAGTGAGGGACTTGGGTCATGTTCACATAAGAGAGGATCTTCTCCACTTTCTTGCTCATGAGCTTCTTCACTTGCCACGGCGGCTTGCACAAGGGCTTCATATTCATCCTCATCAAGAGTCTCGATGTCACCATTCTCCATAGTGATCATGACCTTGGTGTTCTTGCACTCAAACGATTTGTGACCTTGGGTGCCACACTTGAAGCAAGTGACACTAGAGGGTCCCGTGGATGCCTTAGAGGAGGCGGTGGAGGAGACCGTTTGCTTCATTCGACTTTGGATAGTCGGCTTCTTGGAAGGTGTAGAGGATGCGTCGGCCTTGGCACTTGTAGCATAAGGAGTTGGTGAAGTAGGAGGAATCGATGTAGCGAGCTTGGTGGAGAAATAGGACTTGGCCTTGGAGTACTTGATGTCCTCAATCACTTGGCGCTCGGCCTTCGATGCTTGGTGGACTAGCTCAACCATGTTGGAGTAAGGTTGGAACTCGACAATCCTCTTGATGGGATAAGTAAGGCCATTGAAGAAACGAGCAATTGTTTGTTCCTCGGACTCTTGAATGTTGGCTCGCATCATAGTGAGCTCCATCTCCTTGTAGAACTCCTCAACGGTCTTGGTGCCTTGCTTCAACTTTTGGAGCTTGTTGAAGAGGTCGGTCATGTAGTGTGCGGGGACAAAACGAGCATGCATCTCCTTCTTCATATCTTCCCAAGTGTCAATAGGAGGTTCACCCTTCTCTTCCCGAAGAAGTGAGGACTTGCTCCCACCAAGTGTTGGCGTAGTCTTCAAACTCGAGTGATGCCATAGCCACTTTCTTGGCACCGGAGTAGTTGTGGATGCGGAAGATCTTGTCCACCTTGAGTGCCCATGAGAGGTATGCTTCGGCGTCGTCTTCACCTTTGAACTTGGGCATGTTGAACTTGAGCTTGCCATACATGTTCTCTTCATCCTCCAAGTTTCTTCTACGAGGAGGGGCGCCGTCAACTCTTGCGGCTAGAGGTGGAATAGGAGGTCTTCTATGGCCAACCATAGCATTGGGTTGGTGGTGGAGTTGAACACTTGCTTCACTTGGTTCACGGTGAGGATGTGGTTGAAGATCTTGTCGCGGTTGAGGACGATGCTCAATGTTGGGTCTCTCATCTTGATCATGGTGAGGCTCTCCTCGTCCATGTTGGTCATGGCGAGGGTGGCGACGAAGATCTCGCCTAGGTGGATCTTGAGGATCTTGGTCTTGGGGATGGCCATCACGCCCATGGTGAGCGTGGCGATCCACGTGGTGACGATCTTGTTGAAGGTCTTGAGCTTGTGGAGGACGCTCATGTGGACGAGCATGGCGATGTATTTCTCCACGCCTAGAGTTGGAGCGGGAGTCTTCATGACGAGCATGTGAGCGATGAGGTCGATGATGGTCTTCATGCCTTGAAGAAGAGCTTGGGGACGAAATGCCACCATGAGAGTAATGGTCTTCATGCCTTGAGGAAGAGCTTGATGAAGAGGAAGTAGAGCGGTGTCGACGATGGCGGCCCAAGTTGGTGATGGCGCGCTCGAGGCTATCCATGCGCCGCTCCATGTTGGCATCATTGGCCGCCATTTGGCCATTCAAGTTGTCCGTAGCTTCACGAAGAAGGGCCAAGTCGTGGTTCACGGTGGAGAAGTTGTGAGCCACTTCATTGTATTGCTCATCGATGCGCGTCTCGAAGAGGGAGAGTTGCTCCTTGAACTCTTGTCGTTGCGTCCATAGGTTGTGTTGAGTAGCCAACCTCTCGGTGTTGCGAAGGATCTCTTCATCCCTATTGGTATCTCCGTTCCTATCCATGATGGAAAGACAAGAACTATGTTGTGTATGTTAGTGGAAGGAGACTACCTCGCACTCTTACCAAGGTAAGATAGTATTGAGGCAATCCACCAAACCGAAAGCAAGATCAAGTGTATCGGGAACACACGCAAAACCACACGCAAAAGCTAGCAAATATGGTGTTAGGCGAGTGTTGTGGAAAGCCAAAAGACAAATCCAAGATCGAGTATGTTGTCAAAAGTGGGTGAGGTCCAAAAATTAAGTGTCCAAATGGTGATCACAAAAACACGGAAAAGTTGTGGAACACACACACGAGATAAGCGGGGTTAGTGCAACCAAAAGTGAGCGGAAAAGTGTATGTATAAGTGCTCGGTGTCACACTAACACAAGGAGAGCCAAAGCTTTGGTTGCAAAGGAAGAGACAACAAGATTCACACGCGGCCTCTCTTCTCGTATCTCTCTTTGCTTAAAAGCTTTTTCTCTCTTGTATATGTTGGCACTTGCACTCGTTTGTATCTTTGGTGGCACGTGGACACTTTGTATGTATGGGCGTATGGATGTATGGATGTATGGATGTATGGATGTATGGTGCTACTCGCACTCTTTTTGTGTTTTTGGGGCTTTTTCACACACTATGTTAGCGTTAGCCTCGCTTTTGCTATCTTGCCACACGAGTGTTTGCTTGGGTGCTTTACTCAACGCGACACACACACCTCACAATGCGGGGCCACGTGCAATGTCTCGCAACACTAAACAAGCAATGCTCGGGAAGGTTGGATCGCAAAAGGAGTGAAGAGTTGCAAGTTATACCTCGATGTGTCGTAGGCGGTGATGATCACACAACTTGCAATATGGTGGAAGGATCAAGAGTACGTTTGCAAGTCGGGGTGCCGAGAGTGTCGTCGCTTGCGTCGTAGCTGCGGGTTAGATTTACACACAAGGCACTCAAACCAGAACAAGCAAACACAAAGGTTAAGACGTGGTCGAAAAGTGGCTGGTGGGCTTGGCTGGTCTCTGGCGGCAGTGCCGGCCTGAATCGGGCGGCAGTGCCGGCCTGGGCGGCAGTGCCGGCCTGGATGCGGCGGCAGTGCCGGCCTGGGCGGCAGTGCCGGCCTGATGGGGGCGGCAGTGCCGGTCCCTGACGAACAGCTCGAGCTGTTCTTCGCGAAAAGCGGCCCAAATTCGACCAAAACGTCAGAAATCGATGGAATCGAGGTCTAGAAAGTGGGGAAAACGTAGATCAACCAGAGGGGCACGAAATCCATGGATCAAAACCACTCAAAACGCAACCAAATCACAGATCGGTCAAAAGGCAATTTGGGGCTATTTTTGGGGATTTTTTGGAAAATTTTCTAGGGACGAAATCGGGTGGGTGGGAGGTCAAATCCGCGGTAACCAAGAGCTGCTGATACCATATGATGAGGTCTAAGACCCCGTGTGTGGCCCGATCTCGCGGATTGACTTCGAAACCAAGGGGGAAGATGGGAAAACGCGAGGAACACGAAGAACACGGCGATGAACACGAGGAACTCCGAGACTCACGCACACACACACCCCGATACACCCGATGCTTACCTCCGTGGCTCGATGGACCACGCCAATAGAATCACCCGGAAGAGGCACGCGGCAGAATTCCCGGTGAGAGATTGGGATTGGAGAAGAAGAGCTTGGTGAGGGAGAGAGAGTATCTTGTACTAGAATCTCACTCAACAAGTTCCAAATCAACAACCAAGGTGCCTTGATTACAGAGGGATGATACCCAAGGGAGACTAAGCTCAAATTTAGGTTTGAGTTCAAAACAAGTCTAACCCTAATCTGGAGGAAGGGGTGAGGTACTTATAGGTCCAGATTCGTACAGGGGTAAAATCGGCACTACATAAATTATCCTGGTCCATAGATGCGAAATCAACGGCTGAGATGATCACAACAGGGGCTTGGCCGGCAGTGCCGGTGATGATTGGCCGGCAGTGCCGGTGGGGCCGGCAGTGCCGCTGGTCAGAGGCCGGCAGTGCCGCTGGTCACGTCTTCCGCTGGAGAGGCCGGCAGTGCCGGTGTCAGGGGGGCGGCAGTGCCGGGGTGAGCAGGCCGGCAGTGCCGGTTGCTTGAGGCCGGCGATCTTGGGTGAGCAGAGCAGTGCCGGTGCCTGGAGGCCGGCAGTGCCGGCCCTGGGGGGCGTCCTTCGGCGGCCACTCTTCTCCTCCTCCTTCCTTGTCCATCTTCGGGTCTGCTGCGACTTCCTTCTCTCGAGGTTCATATCTGATAACACAAAGCATATCGGCCTGAGGTAGTAGTCCATCCAATGGGGTATCAAGATCAAGGGTAGTGAGGAGTGAGTTCACCTTATCATGTAGCGCTTTGACTCGGGCTCGTGTCATCGGTCCACTTGGGGGACTTGTTGGTCTTGGTGTGGTGGTGACCGAAGGCCACCCCGCATCAAGTAGGCTCGACTTTCTCATCTCCATGCGCCTCCTTGGTTGAAGGGAAAATCCCATGCTCAACCATCTCAACTCCATGCGCCTCCGTAGGTGTAGGGAGAATCCCATGGTCACCAAGCTCAACTCCATCGCCTCCCAAGTCATCCTCAAGCGGTGGCGCCATGGTGTTGATGAGAGCTAGGCTCGGCTCAACTTCGCCCTTGAGTTCACCTTGGCGATCTTCATCTTGAAGTGTTGGCGCAATAGGCATCTTGGGGACTTGTGCTTGTAGCTTGTCGAAGTAGAGCGTCTTGGCGCTTGGCGTTGTGCATTGCCATGCCACGTGACCCTTGGCCTTGCACACCTCACATAGGAGATTGGGACATTCCCGTGGAGGGTGGCCTTGTTGCTTGCACTTGTAGCATCGGAGTCCATAGGCACGTGACGAGGTAGAGGCCATTGTGGTGGTGGCACAAGAGGTGGAAGTCTCCTTATGAGGAAGGTATGCTCGATGTGCACTTGCTATCCTTGGAGTGGTAGGCACCCTATCAAGGTGTTTGTCGCCTTCATGTCGAGGCTCTCGTCTTCGTGCATCATCACCATGGCTTGAGTGGTGTCGTCGAAGACTCGTGGAAGATATTGGTCGATGGCGATCATGAAGTGGCTTGTGGTGGCGAAGCTCATGTGGTGACGTATGTCGATGACGGTCCTTGCCATGCCTAGATGATGGCTCATGTGACTTGGCATGTTGCTTGTGGCGCCTTGTGGAGCTTGGAGAAGAGTGTCGATGACGCTCATGATGGGGACGCTCTTGATGCTCCATATGGTGTACTTGAAGTCGACGATCTTGTGCATAAGCACTCTCATGGTGGCGCCTTGTGGAGCTCGTAGACGAGTGTCGATGACGATCATGATGAGGACGCTCTTGATGATCCATATGATGGTGCCATCGTGGGGGTCTTCTATCTTCATATGTAGCTCCATTGGCGACGTAGGTGTACTTGGGAGCATCGTCTTTGCTCATCGTGGAGCGTAGGTGAGGCTCCGCCATGGTGTCGATGTCGTACTCGTGGTGTTGCTCCACCATGTCGTCCATGAGTGGTGAGCCATTGTCGATGTAGAGCTCGTCGATGTCGTCCTCAAGGTTGTGCTCCACCATGTTGTCCATGCTTGAGGAGCCATTGTTGATGTAGAGCTCCTCGACGTCGGTCATGTCGGTGATGCTCGCGGAGCCATAGTCGGTGTCGAGCTCCACATGTTCCTCCACATCCGCGGTGCTTGAAGAGGTATCCTCCTCGAAGCACTCCATGTACTCCTCCGTATCTTCTTCGTCGCTATACATGTTAGCACGACAATATCTATATGGTGTATGTTAGTGGAAGAACACTACCCCGCAACCTTACCGTGGTATGACAAGATTGGGGTGATCCAACAAAACCGAGAGTTAGAACAATTGTATCGGGTACTCACACAAAAACACACGCAAAAGCTAGCAAATATGGTGTTAGGTGAGTATGGTGGAAAGCCAAAAGACGAAATCCGAAATCAAGTGTATTGTCAAGAGTGGGTGAAATCCAAAAATTCAAATGTCAAAGCGATGATCACTATAAACACGGAAAAGATATGGAACGCACACACGAGATGAACGGGGTTAGTGCGACCAAGGAATGAGCGGAAAAGTGTAAGAAGCCCTTAAGCAAGGGTGCTCGGTGTCACACTAACACAAGAAGAGATCAAAGCTTTGGTTGCAACGGAGAGACAACAAGATTTACACGCGGCCTCTCTTCTCTTCTCTCTCTTTTGCTTAAAAGCTTTTTCTATTTTGTATTTGGTGGCACTTGCACTCTTCTGTATATATGGTGACACTTTGTACACGTTTGTATGTATGATGGCACTTGCGCTCTTTTTGTGCTTTTCTTTCTTTTTCACGCTCTATGTTAGCGTTAGCTCACTTTTGCTATTTTGCCTCACGAGTTTTGCTTAGAAGCTTGACTCCACACTACACACACAATCGGGGCCACGTGCAATGTCTCGCAACACTTGATAAGCAATGCTCGATAGGATAGATCGCAAAAGAAGAGGGTTACAAGGGGAATGCAAGTTATACCTAGATGTTAGGGGGTGATGAACACACAACTTGCGATGATGGTGGTGGTGTCAAGAGTACGGTTGCAAGTCCGGGGTGCCGAGGATGTCGTCGCTTGCTTCGGAGCTGCGGGTTAGTTTCACAAACAAGGCACTCAAACCGGAACAAGCAAACACAAGTTAGCGGAAGAAAACGGTCAAAGTAGCTTGGCGGTGGTGGCGGTGGTAAGCCGGTGGTGGTGGTGTCGATGCTCTACCCCGCTTGTGTTGTCTTCCTCTTTGCTAGGTTGCTCGGACATCGACGACGCCATTGCCATGGAGATGAGGGACTCCACTATATGTGAGATGAGCGACTCCACTATATGTGAGATGCGGGAAAAACCAAGTCGGTGTTCCGAAATACTCCGCAGGTTATGTTAGGTGGTATGCACAAACTATAACGGATGATGCGAGATGCAAACATTTATATGAATGTCATATTGTTGTTCCTCACATTTTTCTAATACCAATTAATATAAAGTTTGTTGCGAACGGAATTGTGCATGTAAGAGTTGTAAGGTGTCAAAAATGTGTGGTGTAGCATTGTCCCAAACAAGCGGAACAAACAAAAGGCAAGTGTCGGCGGCAAAACTTGGGGCAAAATTGTTATGTGCAATGGCAAAGCGATGGGGACTTCGAACTTGGGAGAGTATGGTTGGCTTGAGCCGAGTATGAGTGTCCTCAAGTGTGAAAGAATCCATTGCTATTGCCAAAGATGAAATGAGAAATCCAAAGAAGAGCAACTTTTTGTGTGACATGTGGCACAAGGTGCATAAGGTGTCTCTCACATGTATGACATGGTCCTTGAGATTCTCGAAGTGTATGATGAAAGCATCAAGACATACAACAACCATTGTGCCAACAAGATGTGTCAAGATATGTTGCATAAGAGGCAAAAGAGGTGACGAGGAATTGGTCCAAACCGGAAGCTCGACAAGGCAAGTCGGAAACACATGAGGGTGAAGGTTTGTGGGAACATACTCTTTGGTGTGATTCCCGTGGGTTAGGTCCTTGTTGGGGTAGCTCTCAATTGCGCGTTTCGTGAGCTCATGCTCCGTAGCGGTGGAGGTAGTCATTCGGGTACCTATACACACAAAAGAGAAAACAAAAAGCGTGTGTGCATGGTAAAGGAACACATCATCCATCATGATGTTCCATGTCTCGTGCACATCACCATGAGTGTCAAGCAAGATAGTATGAAATGCATGGCGATAGTGCAAATGGCAAGAAGGTGCATTCATGGCATGTGGCAACTCATGATCATCAAAAATGGAGAAGGCTATGGGGGGCCATCTCGTGGACAATGAAATAAGCATTCTTGCATACCAAGCATAAGAAAGAGCAATTGTTCACAATCTTGGATGCAAGGATCATGGAAGAGTGTAAACATTTGGGGCAAAGCATGCGGAAGCTAATGTCATCCTTGTCATTATCATTGCAAGCAATACATGGTAAAGAGCAAGTGGTCGACATATTGCAAGCAATGGTGGAAAAATTGAAGCTCTCATAGCATGGCATGGTCATGGTATCACAAGCATTCACTTCCACATGATCAACAATGTTAGCAAGCAAAGCATCGCATGGGAATATGAAAGAAGCATGTGACGTAGCAAATGTATCATCAAGATCATGCATGCACTCATAAGTCATCATGTCCACTAGTGGGATCATGGCATCATCAACACCTATGTTGTTACCTTTGAAGGCCGACTCATTTGATGTAGGTGTTGTGGAAGTAGGAGGATCCATGTGGTCGACATGTCCGTCTTGAAGCAAGCATGGTGAGATATCATCATCTTCATGCACCATGTACATCGTCTCCATGAGCGGGAACTCGTCCTCCGTGGAACCTAGTGCAACATAAGAAGACACAAACGAGGGAGAGGTTAATGTGTTAGACAAAGCGATGTCCTCCATGGACCTATCATCTACCTCTCTCAACTCACTTTGTGTATCACTCATGTCCTCCAAACGGAAGCACTCAAACTCACATATGGGGTGGGAGTCACTCAACTCACTATCATTCTCACTCAAGTGGGCTAAGTGGCTCTCATGCTCGCATGGGATTGGTACCAACTCATCAATCAAGCATATAGGAGTAGGCTCGACTTTCTCATCTCCATGCGCCTCCTTGGTTGAAGGGAAAATCCCATGCTCAACCATCTCAACTCCATGCGCCTCCGTAGGTGTAGGGAGAATCCCATGGTCACCATGCTCAACTCCATCGCCTCCCAAGTCATCCTCAAGCGGTGGCGCCATGGTGTTGATGAGAGCTAGGCTCGGCTCAACTTCGCCCTTGAGTTCACCTTGGCGATCTTCATCTTGAAGTGTTGGCGCAATAGGCATCTTGGGGACTTGTGCTTGTAGCTTGTCGAAGTAGAGCGTCTTGGCGCTTGGCGTTGTGCATTGCCATGCCACGTGACCCTTGGCCTTGCACACCTCACATAGGAGATTGGGACATTCCCGTGGAGGGTGGCCTTGTTGCTTGCACTTGTAGCATCGGAGTCCATAGGCACGTGACGAGGTAGAGGCCATTGTGGTGGTGGCACAAGAGGTGGAAGTCGTCTTATGAGGAAGGTATGCGCGATGTGCACTTGCCATCCTTGGAGTGGTAGGTACCCTATCATGGTGTTTGTCGCCTTCATGTCGAGGCTCTCGTCTTCGTGCATCATCACCATGGCTTGAGTGGTGTCGTCGAAGACTCGTGGAAGATGTTGGTCGGTGGAGATCATGAAGTGGCTTGTGGCGGCGAAGCTCATGTGGTGACGTATGTCGATGACGGTCCTTGCCATGCCTAGATGACGGCTCATGCGACTTGGCATGTTGCTTGCGGTGCCTTGTGGAGCTTGGAGAAGAGTGTCGATGACGATCATGTTGGGGACGCTCTTGATGCTCCATATGATGTACGTGAGGTCGACGATCGTGTGCATAAGCACTCTCATGGTGGCGCCTCGTGGAGCTCGAAGAAGTGTGTCGATGGCGATCATGTTGGGGACGCTCTTGATGATCCATATGATGGTGCCATCGTGGAGGTCCTCCATCTTCATATGTAGCTCCAATGGCCAAGTGGTGGTACTTGGGAGCATCGTCGTTGCTCCTTGTGGAGACTAGGTGAGGTTCCGCCATGGTGTCGATGTCGTAGGCGTGGCGTTGCTCCACCAAGTCGTCGATGTCGTACTCGTGGTGTTGCTCCGCCATGTCGTCGATGTCGTAGTCATGGCGTTGCTCCACCATGTCGTCCATGCTTGAGGAGCCATTGTCGATGTAGAGCTCCTCGATGTCGGTCATGTCGGTGATGCTCGCGGAGCCATAGTCGGTGTCGAGCTCCACATGTTCCTCCACATCCGCGGTGCTTGAAGAGGAATCCTCCTCGAAGTGCTCCGTGTACTCCTCCGTATCTTCTTCGTCGCTATACATGTTAGCACGACAATATCTATATGGTGTATGTTAGTGGAAGAACACTACCCCGCAACCTTACCGTGGTATGACAAGATTGGGGTGATCCAACAAACCGAGGTCAAAGTCAATTGTATCGGGCACTCACACAAAAACACACGCAAAAGCTAGCAAATATGGTGTTAGGTGAGTGTGGTGGGAAGCCAAAAGACGAAATCTGAAATTAAGTATGTTGTCAAGAGTGGGTGAAATCCAAAAATTCAAATGTCAAAGCGATGATCACTATAAACACGGAAAAGATGTGGAACGCACACACGAGATGAACGGGGTTAGTGCGACCAAGGAATGAGCGGAAAAGTGTAAGAAGCCTTAAGCAAGGGTGCTCGGTGTCACACTAACACAAGAAGAGATCAAAGCTTTGGTTGCAACGAAGAGACAACAAGATTCACACGCGGCCTCTCTTCTCTTCTCTCTCTTTTGCTTAAAAGCTTTTTCTCTTTTGTATTTGGTGGCACTTGCACTCTTTTGTATCTATGGTGGCACTTTGTACACTTTTGTATGTATGATGGCAATTGCACTCTTTTTGTGCTTTTCTTTCTTTTTCACGCTCTATGTTAGCGTTACCTCGCTCTTGCTATCTTGCCACACGAGTTTTGCTTAGAAGCTTGACTCCACACTACACACACACCTCACAATCGGGGCCACGTGCAATGTCTCGCAACACTAAATAAGCAATGCTCGATAGGATAGATCGCAAAAGAAGAGGGGTTACAAGGGGAATGCAAGTTATACCTAAGATGTTAGGCGGTGATGAACACACAACTTGCGATGAAGGTGGTGGTGTCAAGAGTACGGTTGCAAGTCCGGGGTGCCGAGGATGTCGTCGCTTGCTTCGTAGCTGCGGATTAGTTGTACAAACAAGGCACTCAAAATGGAACAAGCAAACACAAGTTAGCGGAAGAAGTCGGGTCAATATAGCTTGGCGGTGGTGGCGGTGGTATGCCGTTGGTGGTGGTGTCGATGCTCTTGCGGATGCGGCGGTGTTTGTTGGGGCCGCGGTGGTGTTTGCCGGTGGTTGGGGATGATGGCGGTGCTTGCCGGCGGAGGAGAGGAGTGGCGGTGGTCGGCGGTGGAGGTGGAGGGGTGGCGCCCGGTCCAGGGGCCGGTTGGGCCGGACCTGGGGCCGGCCTGGCCGGTCACACGGCCGGTCGACCGGGTTCTGGGCTGGCCCGGCCGGTCTGCAGCCCGGTTGACCGGATTTCTCAACCGGGATGCAGTTTCTCTCTCCTGTTCTTCACGAAACTCGACCAAATTGACCAAAACGGAGGGGAAACGATGGAATTGGGGGCTAAAAGTTGGGGAGATAGTAGATCAAGCACTCCAACACCAAATCCATGGACCAAAACCACTCAAAACGCAACGAAATCGCAGATCGGTCAAGAGGCAAATTAGGGCTATTTTTGGGGATTTTTGGGGAAAATTTTTAGAGACGAAATTGGATGGGTGGGGGGTCAAATCCGCGGAAACCAAAGGCTGCTGATACCATATGATGAGGTCTAAGACCCCGTGTGTGGCCCGATCTTGCGGTTGACCCGAAATCCAAAGAGGGATGAGAGGGAGATCGCGAAGAACACGATGAACACGAAGAACACGAGGAACTCACGCACGCACACCAACCCGATACAATCGATACTTACCCCCGTGGCTCGATGGACCACGCCAATAGAATCAACCCGGGAGAGACGCGAGGTAGAATCCCGGAGCGGAGAGATTGGTGAGGGAGATGAATCTAGGAGTGGGAGAGAGAGTGGGTAGCACTAGAATCTCACACACCAAATCCAATCATCCAACAAGGGTAGCCTTGATACAAAGGGGATGAAACCCTAGGGAGACAAAGCTCAAATCCATATCTAAGCCTAAATCATGTCTAAAGAGGTAAGGGGGCGACCGGGGTGCTTATATAGGCATACAAGGCGACATGGGTCGAAAAGGTACAAGTTGGTGGGTCAAACCCGACGAATCCGGTCCTGGGGCCGGTCAGACCGGGCCTAGGACCGGGCCATCCGGTTCCAAACTGGATTCTGGGCCGGACGTGACCGGGCGGGGCTTCGGGAGCCCCGAGATTGCTTCCGGATGGCACCGGTCGACGTTCCGGTTGAAAACCGGACGGGCCGGTCAGGAGGCCGGTCAGACCGGGCCTGGGACCGGGTGGTCCGGTCAGGAGCCCGGTCAGACCGGGCCTGGGACCGGCCGGCCTTCCTCCTCCCGCCTCTTCTTCCTCCTCTGATGTAGCCCCGGTCACCGACGTCGCTACACCAAGACCAACAAGTCCCCCTAGTGGACCGATGACACGAGCCCGAGTCAAAGCTCTTCATGATGAGGTGAACTCGCTCCTCACCACCCTTGATCTTGATACCCCTTTGGATGGATTGCTACCTCATGCCGACGTGCTATGTGTCATTAGGTACAAGGCGCGTCAAGACCACGGAGAGGAGAAGACGCCAAGGTCAAGGGAAGGAGAGAAGCAACTGGACATGGAGATGATCATGAAGCCGAAGCCGACGTCGCACGAAGCGCTCCAAGGAAGAGACGGACGCTGGCCGGTCCAGGACCCGGTCAGACCGGACCTACAACCGGACTCCCCGGTCATAGGCCCGGTCGACCGGGCGCAAACCGGGCCAGCTCCCTCGTACCGGACGACGACCGGACCCAGGACCGGAAACTTCGCAGTTTCCCGGTTTGCGCCCGGTCGACCGGACCCATGACCGGACGGCCCGGTCACAGGCCCGGTCAGACCGGCCCCAAACCGGACAGCCCGGTCACAGGCCCGGTCCGACCGGCCCCAAACCGGACCTGACGAGAATGCCCCACCCAAACTGCCTTAACTTATCCATTCGCGTACCTGTTCGCCCTTGCTGGCTGTGTATGACTATATAAGTAGCTGGAACCCCTCATTAGCTCTTTAGACTTGTTTTGAACTCAAACCTACCTTTGAGCTTAGTCTCCCTTGGGTATCATCCCTCTGTAATCAAGGCCATCCTTGTTGTTGATTTGGATATTGTTGAGTGAGATTCTAGTACAAGCTACTCTCTCTCCCTCACCAATCTCTTTTCTCCAACACCAATCTCTCACCGGGAATTCTGCCGCGTGCCTCTTCCGGGTGATTCTATTGGCGTGGTCCATCGAGCCACGGGGGTAAGTATCGGGTGTATCGGGTTGGTGTGCGTGCGTGAGTCTCGGAGTTCCTCGTGTTCATCGTGTTCTTCGTGTTCCTCGCGTTTTCCCATCTCCCCTCTTGGTTTCGAAGTCAATCCGCGAGATCGGGCCACACACGGGGTCTTAGACCTCATCATATGGTATCAGCAGCTCTTGGTTCCCGCGGATTTGACCTCCCACCCACCCGATTTCGTCCCTAGAAAATTTTCCAAAAAAATCCCCAAAAATAGCCCTAAATTGCCTCTTGACCGATCTGTGATTTGGTTGCGTTTTGAGTGGTTTTGGTCCGTGGATCTGGTGTTGTTGTGCTTGATCTACTGTTTCCCCAACTTTTAGCCTCCAATTCCATCGTTTCCCCTCGATTTGGTCGATTTGGCTTGGTTTTCGTGAAGAACAGGAGAGAGAAAGCTTCATCCCGCGAAATCCGGTTGAGCAGCCGGTCAACCGGGCCCACGACCGGCCGAGCCGGCCCAGCACCCGGTCAACCGGGCGGCGAACCGGGCAAGCCGGTCCAGAACCCGGTCCAACCGGGCCTCCGACCGGGCGACGCAGCGCCACTCCTTCGACCTCGTCTTCCGGCGATCTCCACCACCACCACCACCACCACCATCATCGCAGGTATAACTTGCAGGTCACCTTGTAACCCCTCTTCCTTTTGCGATCTATCCCATCGAGCATTGCTTGTTTAGTGTTGCGAGACATTGCACGTGGCCCCGCATTGTGAGGTGTGTGTGTCGCGTTGAGTAAGGCACCCAAGCAAACACTCGTGTGGCAAGATAGCAAAAGCGAGGCTAACGCTAACATAGTGCGTCAAAAAGCCCCAAAAACACAAAAAGAGTGCGAGTAGCACCATACATCCATACATCCATACGCCCATACATACAAAGTGTCCACGTGCCACCAAAGATACAAACGAGTGCAAGTGCCGCCATATACAAAAGAGAAAAAGCTTTTAAGCAAAGAGAGATAGGAGAAGAGAGGCCACGTGTGAATCTTGTTGTCTCTTCCTTTGCAACCAAAGCTTTGGCTCTCCTTGTGTTAGTGTGACACCGAGCACTTATACATACACTTTTCCGCTCACTTTTGGTTGCACTAACCCCGTTTATCTCGTGTGTGTGTTCCACAACTTTTTCCGTGTTTATAGTGATCTTCACATTGACATTTGGATTTTTGGACCTCACCCACTTTTGACAACATACTCGATCTTGGATTTGTCTTTTGGCTTTCCACAACACTCGCCTAACACCATATTTGCTAGCTTTTGCGTGTGGTTTTGCGTGTGTTCCCGATACACTTGATCTTGCTTTCGGTTTGGTGGATTGCCTCAATACTATCTTACCTTGGTAAGAGTGCGAGGTAGTCTCCTTCCACTAACATACACAACATAGTTCTTGTCTTTCCATCATGGATAGGGACGGAGATACCAATAGGGATGAAGAGATCCTTCGCAACACCGAGAGGTTGGCTACTCAACACAACCTATGGACGCAACGACAAGAGTTCAAGGAGCAACTCTCCCTCTTCGAGACGCGCATCGATGAGCAATACGATGAAGTGGCTCACAACTTCTCCACCGTGAACCACGACTTGGCCCTTCTTCGTGAAGCTACGGACAACTTGAATGGCCAAATGGCGGCCAATGATGCCAACATGGAGCGGCGCATGGATAGCCTCGAGCGCGCCATCACCAACTTGGGTCGCCATCGTCGACACCGCTCTACTTCCTCTTCATCAAGCTCTTCCTCAAGGCATGAAGACCATTACTCTCATGGTGGCCTTTCGTCCCCAAGCTCTTCTTCAAGGCGTGAAGACCATCATCGACCTCATCGCTCACATGCTCGTCATGAAGACTCCCGCTCCAACTCTAGGCGTGGAGAAATACATCGCCATGCTCGTCCACATGAGCGTCCTCCACAAGCTCAAGACCTTCAACAAGATCGTCACCAAGCGGATCGCCATGCCCACCATGGGCGTGATGGCCATCCCCAAGACCAAGATCCTCAAGATCCACCTCGGCGAGATCTTCGTCGCCACCCTCACCATGACCAACGTGGCCGAGGAGAGCCTCACCATGATCAAGATGAGACACCCAACATTGAGCATCGTCCTCAACCGCGACAAGATCTTCAACCACATCCTCACCGTGAACCAAGTGAAGCAAGCGTTCAACTCCAACGCCAACCCAATGCTATGGTTGGCCGTAGAAGACCTCCTATTCCACCTCTAGCCGCAAGAGATGACGGCGCCCCTCCTCGTAGAAGAAACTTGGAGGATGAAGAGAACATGTATGGCAAGCTCAAGTTCAACATGCCCAAGTTCAAAGGTGAAGACGACGCCGAAGCTTACCTCTCATGGGCACTCAAGGTGGACAAGATCTTCCGCATCCACAACTACTCCGGTGCCAAGAAAGTGGCTATGGCATCACTCGAGTTCGAAGACTACGCCAACACTTGGTGGGAGCAAGTCCTCACTCTTCGCGAAGAAAAGGGTGAACCTCCTATTGACACTTGGGAAGATATGAAGAAGGAGATGCATGCTCGTTTTGTCCCCGCACACTACATGACCGACCTCTTCAACAAGCTCCAAAAGTTGAAGCAAGGCACCAAGACCGTTGAGGAGTTCTACAAGGAGATGGAGCTCACTATGATGCGAGCAAACATCCAAGAGTCCGAAGAGCAAACCATTGCTCGTTTCTTCAATGGCCTCTCTTACCCCATCAAGAGGATCGTCGAGTTCCAACCCTACTCCAACATGGTTGAGTTAGTCCACCAAGCATCGAAGGCCGAGCGCCAAGTGATTGAGGATATCAAGTACTCCAAGGCCAAGACCTACTTCACCTCCAAGTTCGCAACATCGACTCCTCCTACTACATCAACTCCTCAAGCTACAAGTGCCAAGGCCGACGCATCCTCTACACCATCCAAGAGACCGACTATCCAAAGTCGCATGAAGCAAACGGTCTCCTCCACCGCCTCCTCTAAGGCATCCACGGGACCCTCTAGTGTCACTTGCTTCAAGTGTGGCACCCAAGGTCACAAATCGTTTGAGTGCAAGAACACCAAGGTCATGATCACTATGGAGAATGGTGACATCGAGACTCTTGATGAGGATGAATATGAAGCCCTTGTGCAAGCCGCCGTGGAAAGTGAAGAAGCTTATGAGCAAGAAAGTGGAGAAGATCCTCTCTTATGTGAGCATGACCCAAGTCCCTCACTTGTGGTCACAAGGGTGCTAACCACACAACCTCATGATATGGAAGAACAACGGTGCAACATCTTCCAAACCCGTGCCGGAATTGGTGGCAAGTCTATCAAGGTCATCATCGATGGTGGAAGTTGCCACAACCTTGCGAGCACCGAGTTGTGTGAGAAGCTCCACCTCACTCTCCGCAAGCATCCTCACCCTTACCATATCCAATGGTTGAGTGACAAGGGCAACGTCAAGATACAACATACCGTCACCGTCAACTTCAAGATCGGCCCTTATGAGGACACCATCGAGTGTGACGTGGTACCCATGACGGTGTGCCACATGTTGCTTGGCCGCCCTTGGCAATATGACAAGAAGGCTATACATGATGGACTCTCCAACACATACACCTTCAAGGTCAATGACAAGAAGTTCGAGTTGCGCCCGATGACTCCTAGCCAAATCATCGCCGATAATGCGAAGGCTTTAGCGAGGGCACAACTCCGCACCCATAGTGAGATGAGAGGAGAGGGAGCGACCCACCACAAAGAGAGTGAGCGCCACAAGCCATATATGAGTGAGCCCAAGAGTGTCCTTCTAGCCACCAAGAGTGAGTGGAGAGAGCTCCAAGAGAACCCATCCACCATATTGCACTATGTGCTCATATGCAAGGGACCCTCGTCGGAGACTAACGACTTAACCAACATTCCTCCGTCTTTGTTGTCTCTTTTGCAGAAATTTCAAGACGTCTTCCCCGACGAGCTCCCTCATGGACTACCACCACTCCGCGGCATAGAACACCGCATCGACCTCATACCCGGCGCTCCGCTACCAAACCGTGCCGCCTACCGCACCAACCCCGAAGAGACCAAGGAGATCAACCGCCAAATTCAAGATCTCCTCGCAAAAGGGTACGTCCGAGAAAGCCTTAGCCCTTGTGCGGTTCCCGTGATCCTTGTGCCTAAACCGGATGAGACGCAACGGATGTGTATGGATTGTCGCCCCATCAATGCCATTACCGTCCGTTACCGCCATCCCATTCCGCGTTTAGATGACATGCTAGATGAACTTAGTGGTGCCACGATTTTCTCTAAAGTCGATTTGCGTAGTGGTTACCATCAAATTCGCATGGCTATTGGTGATGAGTGGAAAACGGCATTCAAGACCAAACTTGGTCTCTATGAATGGCTCGTTATGCCTTTCGGTCTTTCCAATGCTCCATCAACTTTCATGCGCCTCATGAATCACATCTTGCGTCCTCTCATTGGCAAGAGCGTGGTTGTCTACTTCGATGATATTCTTATTTATAGCAAAAACCTCGAGGACCATGTGCAACATGTGAGAGAAGTCTTGTGCATCTTGCGCCATGAAAAGCTTTATGCTAACCTCCCCAAATGCACATTTGCTCAAAACAAATTGGTTTTTCTTGGTTTTGTGGTTTCCGCTAATGGGATTGAAGTTGATTCTTCCAAGGTGGAGGCCATCCATAATTGGCCTACCCCTACAAATGTTGGCCAAGTCCGAAGCTTCCATGGACTTGCCGGGTTTTATCGCCGCTTTGTGAAAGACTTTAGCACCATCGCTTGCCCTTTGAATGAGCTTACCAAGAAGAATGTTCCGTTTGTTTGGGGCAAGGCCCAACAAAATGCTTTTGATGAGTTGAAGAAACGTCTTACCGAAGCTCCACTTCTTGTTCTTCCAAATTTTGCCAAAACTTTTGAGATTGAGTGTGATGCAAGTGGGCTTGGTATTGGCGGTGTTCTTATGCAAGAGGGCAAACCCGTGGCATACTATAGTGAGAAGTTAGATGGCGCACGCCTCAACTATCCTATATATGACAAGGAGCTCTACGCTTTGGTTCGTGTTCTTGAAGTTTGGCAACACTATCTTTGGCCAAAAGAGTTTATCATTCATTCCGATCATGAGTCCTTGAAGTATTTGAAAAGCCAACACAACTTGAACAAAGGACATGCAAAATGGGTCGAGTTCATTGAGTCCTTCCCATATGTGATAAAATACAAGAAGGGCAAGGACAATGTTGTGGCGGATGCTCTTTCCCGCAAAAACACCCTTTTGCTAACTCGTTTGGATTTTCATGTTTTGGGACTTGAAGAGATCAAAGAACTCTATCCTTCCGATTCTTTCTTTGCTCCCATTTTTGAGAAGTGCTCCGTTGAGCGAGGAGTGGATGATTTCTATTTGCATGATGGCTATTTGTTCAAAGCCAACAAGATTTGCATTCCCACGTCTTCGCTTCGAAAATTGCTTTTGCAAGAGTCTCATGGAGGAGGTCTTATGGGCCACTTTGGCCGTGACAAGACATATGCCATGCTCTCAACCCACTACTATTGGCCAAAGATGAAGCGAGATGTGGAACGCCTTTGCCGTCGGTGCACAACATGCTTACAAGCTAAGTCTACCTCCAACCCTTATGGTCTCTACATGCCATTGCCTATTCCTTTTGCACCATGGACAGATATTAGCATGGATTTCGTTCTAGGCTTGCCTCGCACTAAGCATGGTCATGATTCCATATTTGTTGTAGTGGATAGATTCTCTAAGATGGCTCATTTCATACCTTGCCATAAGAGCGACGATGCTTCACACATTGCTTCATTGTTTTTCAGGGAAATCGTTCGCCTACATGGAGTACCGCAAAGCATTGTGTCGGATCGAGACGTCAAGTTCATGAGCTATCTTTGGAAGTCGATCATGGCGAAGTTTGGAGTCAAGCTCTTGTTCTCATCATCATCGCACCCGCAAACGGACGGCCAAACGGAAGTGGTCAATCGAAGCCTCTCCACCCTCCTACGGGTCCTCGTGAAGAAAAACTTGAGGTTATGGGAGGAGTGCCTTCCTCACGCCGAGTTCGCCTACAACCGCGCCAAGCACAAGACTACATCAAGGAGCCCCTTCATGGTCGTCTACGGCTTCGAACCTTACACGGCACTCGACATACTTCCGCTTCCCCTCCACGAGCGCATCAACATGGACTTCGACAAGCGCGCCGCCGCCGTCAAGAAACTACATGAAGAGACAAGGGCAACCATACAAGCACATGTTCTTCGTCAAGCCAACCACATCAACGCCAAGAAGAAGGCAAGGATATTCGAAGAAGGAGACCTCGTTTGGATCCACCTCCCGGAAGGACCGGTTTCCCCATGAGCGCAACTCCAAGCTCAAGCCAAGTGGAGATGGCCCCTTCAAGGGCGGCAAGCGCATCAATGACAACGCTTCGGTCATCGAGCTTCCATCATCCAAGTACTTGGTGAGCAACACGTTCAACGTCTCGGACTTGTCACCCTATCATGGAGATGAGGAGGTGCAAGAGTCGAGGACGACTCTTTCCCAAGGGGGGGGAGATGATGTAGCCCCGGTCACCGACGTCGCTACACCAAGACCAACAAGTCCCCCTAGTGGACCGATGACACGAGCCCGAGTCAAAGCTCTTCATGATGAGGTGAACTCGCTCCTCACCACCCTTGATCTTGATACCCCTTTGGATGGATTGCTACCTCATGCCGACGTGCTATGTGTCATTAGGTACAAGGCGCGTCAAGACCACGGAGAGGAGAAGACGCCAAGGTCAAGGGAAGGAGAGAAGCAACTGGACATGGAGATGATCATGAAGCCGAAGCCGACGTCGCACGAGCGCTCCAAGGAAGAGACGGACGCTGGCCGGTCCAGGACCCGGTCAGACCGGACCTACAACCGGACTCCCCGGTCATAGGCCCGGTCGACCGGCGCAAACCGGGCCAGCTCCCTCGTACCGGACGACGACGGACCCAGGACCGGAAACCGCAGTTTCGGTTTGCGCCCGGTCGACCGGACCCATGACCGGACGGCCCGGTCACAGGCCCGGTCAGACCGGCCCCAAACCGGACAGCCCGGTCACAGGCCCGGTCCGACCGGCCCCAAACCGGACCTGACGAGAATGCCCCACCCAAACTGCCTTAACTTATCCATTCGCGTACCTGTTCGCCCTTGCTGGCTGTGTATGACTATATAAGTAGCTGGAACCCCTCATTAGCTCTTTAGACTTGTTTTGAACTCAAACCTACCTTTGAGCTTAGTCTCCCTTGGGTATCATCCCTCTGTAATCAAGGCCATCCTTGTTGTTGATTTGGATATTGTTGAGTGAGATTCTAGTACAAGCTACTCTCTCTCCCTCACCAATCTCTTTTCTCCAACACCAATCTCTCACCGGGAATTCTGCCGCGTGCCTCTTCCGGGTGATTCTATTGGCGTGGTCCATCGAGCCACGGGGGTAAGTATCGGGTGTATCGGGTTGGTGTGCGTGCGTGAGTCTCGGAGTTCCTCGTGTTCGTCGTGTTCTTCGTGTTCCTCGCGTTTTCCCATCTCCCCTATTGGTTTCGAAGTCAATCCGCGAGATCGGGCCACACACGGGGTCTTAGACCTCATCATCCTCCTTCTCCTCTTCTTCCCTTCTTCTTCTTCCTTCTTCCATGCACCATGGGGGTTTCTTCTCTCTTGGTCCTTGTCGACGTCGGCACCTATAGACATCATGATGATAGGCATGAGGTAGCATACCATTCAAGGTGTTGACGAGGTCGAGTGTCGAGAGGAAGGAGTTCACCTTGTCATATATGGCGGGGGTTTGTGTTGTTGGTCCACTTGGGGGACTCTTTGGCCATGGTGTAGCGTCGACGATAGGTGGGGTTGCACTTGACGGTCTTGAGGCGGAGGTGTCCGAAAGCCACCCCGCATCATCTGCAGCCCGGTTGACCGGATTTCTCAACCGGGACGCAGTTTCTCTCTCCTGTTCTTCACGAAAATCGACCAAATTGACCAAAACGGAGGGGAAACGATGGAATTGGGGGCTAAAAGTTGGGGAGATAGTAGATCAAGCACTCCAACACCAAATCCATGGACCAAAACCACTCAAAACGCAACCAAATCACAGATCGGTCCAAAGGCAAATTAGGGCTATTTTTTGGGGATTTTTTGGAAAAAAATTTTAGAGACGAAATTGGATGGGTGGGGGGTCAAATCCGCGGAAACCAAAGGCTGCTGATACCATATGATGAGGTCTAAGACCCCGTGTGTGGCCCGATCTTGCGGTTGACCCGAAATCCAAAGGGGAAGGAGAGGGAAAGCGCGAAGAACACGATGAACACGAAGAACACGATGAACTCACGCACGCACACCAACCCGATACAATCGATACTTACCCCGTGGCTCGATGGACCACGCCAATAGAATCAACCCGGAAGAGACACGCGGTAGAATTCCGAGCGGAGAGATTGGTGAGGGAGATGAATCTAGGAGTGGGAGAGAGAGTGGGTAACACTAGAATCTCACACACCAAATCCAATCATCCAACATAGGTAGCCTTGATACAAAGGGGATGAAACCCTAGGGAGACAAAGCTCATCTTCATGTTTAAGCTATCATCTTGTCTAAAGAGGTAAGGGGGCGACCGGGGTGCTTATATAGGCATACAAGGCAGCTCGGGTCGAACGGGTACAAGTTGGTGGGTCAAACCCGTGAAATCCGGTCACAGGGCCGGTTGGACCGGGTCTGGGACCGGCCCATCCGGTCCAAACCGGATCCTGGACCGGGCGGGGCTTCGGGAGCCCCGGGATATGCTTCCGGATGGCACAGGCGGAGAATCCGGTCGAAACCGGGCAGTCCGGTCTGGGGGCCGGTCAGACCGGGCCTGGGGCCGGCCTGGCCGGTCATAGGGCCGGTCAGACCGGGCCTGGGGCCGGCCTGGCCCTTTTCCCCTCTTGCCTCTTCTTCCTCTTCCTTCTTCTTCTTCTTCTTCTTCTTCTTCTTCTTCTTCTTCTTCCTTGCACCATGATGAATGGCTCCTCTTCCCTTCCCTCGCTTCCTTGCACCATGGGTGTTCCTCCTCTCCGGTCCTCGATGACTCTTGTACCTAATGACATATAACATGTCGACATGAGGTAGTATTCCATTCAAGGTATCTACGAGGTCGAGTATCGAGAGGAAGGAGTTCACCTTGTCGCGTGTAGCGTGGGTGAGGGTTGAAGGTCCACTTGGGGGACTCTTTGGCCATGGTGTAGCGTCGACGATAGGCGGGGTTGCACTTGATGGTCTTGGTGTAGCGACGTCGGTGACCGGGGCTACATCATCTCCCCCCCTTGGGGAAGAGTCGTCCTCGACTCTTGTTCCTCCTCACCGACGGTGTAGTCCATGACGGGTGTCCCATGTTGTGGTAGAGGGATAAAGTTGCGGTCGAAGAAGAGCTTGGGGAAAAACAACTTGCGAATGGAAAGCTTGTGGAGGCCAATTTGGTGATCGGCGAACAAGAGGCTCTCAATCCAATACGAAGCATCAAGTCGTTTCTCCAAGAGGCATTTGGTAAACATGGGAACCAAAAGAGTGTCGATGTATTGAAAATTTGGTGGGGCAAAAGTTTGTGCATGTAAAAGTTTTGTTTGTAAAGTGTCAAAAATGCGATGTGTAGCATTGTCCCACACAAATGGAACAATCAAAAGGCAAGTATCGGCGGCAAAATTGTGGGCAAAATTGTTATGTGCAATGGCAAAGAGGTGGAAACTTCTAGCTTGGGAAAGTATGGTTGGCGTGAGCCAAGTATGGGTATCCTCAAGTGTCAAAGAATCCATTTCAATTGCCAAAGGTGAAATGAGAAATCCAAAGAAGAGCAACTTTTTGTGTGACATGTGGCACAAGATGCATAAGGTGTCTCTCACATGTATGACATGGTCCTTGAGATTCTTGGAGTGTATGATGATAACATCAAGACATACAACAACCATTGTGCCAACAAGATGTTTCAAGATATGTTGCATAAGAGGTAAAAGGGGTGACGAGGCATTGGTCCAAACCGGAAGCTCGACAAGACAAGCCGGAAACACACGAGGGCGAAGGCGTTTGGGAACATACCCTTTGGCGTGAATCCCATGGGTTGGATCATGTATCTCGTCCGTGTTGGGGTAGCTCTCAATTGCGCGTTTCGTGAGCTCATGCTCCGTAGCGGTGGAAGTTGTCATTCGGGTACCTATACACACAAAAGAGAAAACAAAAAGCGTGTGTGCATGGTAAAGGAACACATCATCCATCATGATGTTCCATGTCTCGTGCACATCACCATGAGTGTCAAGCAAGATAGTATGAAATGCATGGCGATAGTGCAAATGGCAAGAAGGTGCATTCATGGCATGTGGCAACTCATGATCATCAAAAATGGAGAAGGCTATGGGGGCCATCTCGTGGACAATGAAATAAGCATTCTTGCATACCAAGCATAAGAAAGAGCAATTGTTCACAATCTTGGATGCAAGGATCATGGAAGAGTGTAAACATTTGGGGCAAAGCATGCGGAAGCTAATGTCATCCTTGTCATTATCATTGCAAGCAATACATGGTAAAGAGCAAGTGGTCGACATATTGCAAGCAATGGTGGAAAAATTGAAGCTCTCATAGCATGGCATGGTCATGGTATCACAAGCATTCACTTCCACATGATCAACAATGTTAGCAAGCAAAACATCGCATGGGAATATGAAAGAAGCATGTGACGTAGCAAATGTATCATCAAGATCATGCATGCACTCATAAGTCATCATGTCCACTAGTGGGATCATGGCATCATCAACACCTATGTTGTTACCTTTGTAGGCCGACTCATTTGAGGTAGGTGTTGTGGAAGTAGGAGGATCCATGTGGTCGACATGTCCATCTTGGAGCAAGCATGGTGAGATATCATCATCTTCATGCACCATGTACATCGTCTCCATGAGCGGGAACTCGTCCTCCGTGGAACCTAGTGCAACATAAGAAGACACAAACGAGGGAGAGGTTAATGTGTTAGACAAAGCGATGTCCTCCATGGACCTATCATCTACCTCTCTCAACTCACTTTGTGTATCACTCATGTCCTCCAAACGGAAGCACTCAAACTCACATATGGGGTGGGAGTCACTCAACTCACTATCATTCTCACTCAAGTGGGCTAAGTGGCTCTCATGCTCGCATGGGATTGGTACCAACTCATCAATCAAGCATATAGGAGTAGGCTCGACTTTCTCATCTCCATGCGCCTCCTTGGTTGAAGGGAAAATCCCATGCTCAACCATCTCAACTCCATGCGCCTCCGTAGGTGTAGGGAGAATCCCATGGTCACCATGCTCAACTCCATCGCCTCCCAAGTCATCCTCAAGCGGTGGCGCCATGGTGTTGATGAGAGCTAGGCTCGGCTCAACTTCGCCCTTGAGTTCACCTTGGCGATCTTCATCTTGAAGTGTTGGCGCAATAGGCATCTTGGGGACTTGTGCTTGTAGCTTGTCGAAGTAGAGCGTCTTGGCGCTTGGCGTTGTGCATTGCCATGCCACGTGACCCTTGGCCTTGCACACCTCACATAGTGCGTGAAAAAGCCCCAAAAACACAAAAAGAGTGCGAGTAGCACCATACATCCATACATCCATACATCCATACGCCCATTCATACAAAGTGTCCACGTGCCACCAAAGATACAAACGAGTGCAAGTGCCACCATATACAAAAGAGAAAAAGCTTTTAAGCAAAGAGAGATAGGAGAAGAGAGGCCGCGTGTGAATCTTGTTGTCTCTTCCTTTGCAACCAAAGCTTTGGCTCTCCTTGTGTTAGTGTGACAACGAGCACTTATACATACACTTTTCCGCTCACTTTTGGTTGCACTAACCCCGCTTATCTCGTGTGTGTGTTCCACAACTTTTTCCGTGTTTATAGTGATCTTCACATTGACATTTGGATTTTTGGACCTCACCCACTTTTAACAACATACTCGATCTTGGATTTGTCTTTTGGCTTTCCACAACACTCGCCTAACACCATATTTGCTAGCTTTTGCGTGTGGTTTTGCGTGTGTTCCCGATACACTTGATCTTGCTTTCGGCTTGGTGGATTGCCTCAATACTATCTTACCTTGGTAAGGGTACGAGGTAGTCTCCTTCCACTAACATACACAACATAGTTCTTGTCTTTCCATCATGGATAGGAACGGAGATACCAATAGGGATGAAGAGATCCTCCGCAACACCGAGAGGTTGGCTACTCAACACAACCTATGGACGCAACGACAAGAGTTCAAGGAGCAACTCACACTCTTCGAGACGCGCATCGATGAGCAATACGATGAGGTGGCTCACAACTTCTCCACCGTGAACCAAGACTTGGCTCTTCTTCGTGAAGCTACGGACAACTTGAATGGCCAAATGGCGGCCAATGATGCCAACATGGAGCGGCGCATGGATAGCCTCGAGCGCGCCATCACCAACTTGGGTCGCCATCGCCGACACCGCTCTACTTCCTCTTCATCAAGCTCGCCACAAGACTATTACTCTCATGGTGGCCTTTCGTCCTCAAGCTCTTCCTCAAGGCATGAAGACCATCATCGACCTCATCGCCCACAAGCTCGTCATGAAGACTCCCGCTCCAACTCTAGGCGTGGAGAAATACATCGCCATGCTCGTCCACATGAGCGTCCTCCACAAGCTCAAGGCCTTCAACAAGATCGTCACCAAGCGGATCGCCATGCCCACCATGAGCGTGATGGCCATCCCCAAGACCAAGGTCCTCAAGATCAACCTCGGCGAGATCTCCGTCGCCACCCTCGCCATGACCAACGTGGACGAGGAGAGCCACACCATGATCAAGATGAGAGACCCAACCTTGAGCATCGTCCTCAACCGCGACAAGATCTTCAACCACATCCTCACCGTGAACCAAGTGAAGCAAGCGTTCATCTTCAACGCCAACCCAATGCTATGGTTGGCCGTAGAAGACCTCCTATTCCTCCTCAAGCCGCAAGAGATGAAGTCGCCCCTCCTCGTAGAAGAACCTTGGAGGATGAAGAGAACATGTTTGGAAGACTCAAGTTCACCATGCCAAAGTTCAAGGGAGAAGAAGATGCCGAGGCATACCTCTCATGGGCACTCAAGGTTGACAAGATATTCCGCATCCACAACTACTCCGGTGCCAAGAAGGTGGCTATGGCGTCTCTTGAGTTTGAAGACTACGCCAACACTTGGTGGGAGCAAATCCTCACTCTTCGAGAAGAGAAGGGTGAACCTCCTATTGACACTTGGGAAGACATGAAGAAAGAGATGCATGCTCGCTTTGTCCCCACGCACTACATGACCGACCTCTTCAACAAGCTCCAAAAGTTGAAGCAAGGCACCAAGACCGTTGAGGAGTTCTACAAGGAGATGGAGCTCACTATGATGCGAGCCAACATCCAAGAATCCGAGGAACAAACCATTGCCCGCTTCTTCAATGGCCTTACTTACCCCATCAAGAGGATCGTCGAGTTCCAACCCTACTCCAACATGGTTGAGTTGGTCCACCAAGCATCGAAGGCCGAGCGCCAAGTGATTGAGGACATCAAGTACTCCAAGGCCAAGACCTATTTCTCCTCCAAGCTCGCTACATCGACTCCTCCTACTACATCAACTCCTCATACTACAAGTGCCAAGGCCGACGCATCCTCTACACCATCCAAGAAACCGACTATCCAAAGTCGAATGAAGCAAACGGTCTCCTCCACCGCCTCCTCTAAGGCATCAACGGGACCCTCTAGTGTCACTTGCTTCAAGTGTGGCACCCAAGGTCACAAATCATTTGAGTGCAAGAACACCAAGGTTATGATCACTATGGAGAATGGTGACATCGAGACACTAGATGAAGAAGAATACGAGGCCCTTGTGCAAGCCGCCATGGAAAGTGAAGAAGCTTATGAGCAAGAATGTGGAGAAGATCCTCTCTTATGTGAGCATGACCCAAGTCCCTCACTTGTGGTCACAAGGGTGCTAACCACACAACCTCATGCTATGGAAGAACAACGGTGTAACATCTTCCAAACCCGTGCCGGAATTGGTGGCAAGTCGATCAAGGTCATCATAGATGGTGGAAGTTGCCATAACCTTGCGAGCACCGAGTTGTGTGAGAAGCTCAACCTCACCCTCCGCAAGCATCCTCACCCTTACCATATCCAATGGTTGAGCGACAAGGGCAACGTCAAGATACAACATACCATCACCGTCACTTTCAAGATTGGACCTTATGAGGACACTATCGAGTGTGACGTGGTACCCATGACGGTGTGCCACATGTTGCTTGGCCGCCCTTGGCAATATGACAAGAAGGCTATACATGATGGACTCTCCAACACATACACCTTCAAGGTCAACGTCAAGAAGTTCGAGTTGCGCCCGATGACTCCTAGCCAAATCATCGCGGATAATGCGAAGGCTTTAGCGAGGGCACAACTCCGCACCCACCATAGTGAGATGAGAGGAGAGGGAGCGACCCACCACAAAGAGAGTGAGCGCCACAAGCCATACATGAGTGAGTCCAAGAGTGTCCTTCTAGCCACCAAGAGTGAGTGGAGAGAGCTCCAAGAGAACCCATCCACCATATTGCACTATGTGCTCATATGCAAGGGACCCTCGTCGGCGACTAACGACTTAACCAACATTCCTCCGTCTTTGTTGTTTCTTTTGCAGGAATTTCAAGACGTCTTCCCCGACGAGCTCCCTCATGGACTACCACCACTCCGAGGCATAGAACACCGCATCGACCTCATTCCCGGCGCTCCGCTTCCAAACCGTGCCGCCTACCGCACCAACCCCGAAGAGACCAAGGAGATCCAACGCCAAATTCAAGATCTCCTCGCCAAAGGGGAAATTGTCCGCCTACATGGAGTACCGCAAAGCATTGTGTCGGATCGAGACGTCAAGTTCATGAGTTATCTTTGGAAGTCGCTCATGGCGAAGTTTGGAGTGAAGCTCTTGTTCTCATCATCATCGCACCCGCAAACGGATGGCCAAACGGAAGTGGTCAATCGAAGCCTCTCCACCCTCCTACGCATCCTCGTGAAGAAGAACTTGAAGTCATGGGAGGAGTGCCTTCCTCAAGCCGAGTTCGCCTACAACCGCGCCAAGCACAAGACTACGTCAAGGAGCCCCTTCATGGTCGTCTATGGCTTCGAACCTTACACGTCACTCGACATACTTCCGCTTCCCCTCCACGAGCGCATCAACATGGACTTCGACAAGCGCACCGCCGCCGTCAAGAAACTACATGAAGAGACAAGGGCAACCATACAAGAACATGTTCTTCGTCAAGCCAACCGCATCAACGCCAAGAAGAAGGCAAGAATATTCGAAGAAGGAGACCTCGTTTGGATCCACCTCCGGAAGGAACGGTTCCCTCATGAGCGCAACTCCAAGCTCAAGCCAAGAGGAGATGGCCCCTTCAAGGTCCTCAAACGCATCAACAACAACGCTTACATCATCGACATACCGACATCCAAGTACTTGGTGAGCAACACGTTCAACATCTCGGACTTGTCACCCTATCATGGAGATGAGGAGGTGCAAGAGTCGAGGACGACTCTTTCCCAAGGGGGGGGGAGATGATGTAGCCCCGGTCACCGACGTCGCTACACCAAGACCAACAAGTCCCCCAAGCGGACCGATGACACGAGACCGAGTCAAAGCTCTACATGATGAGGTGAACTCGCTCCTCACCACCTTTGATCTTGGTACCCCTTTGGATGGATTGCTACCTCATGCCGACGTACTATGTGTCATTAGGTACAAGGCGCACCAAGACTGATGAGGTCTAAGACCCCGTGTGTGGCCCGATCTCGCGGATTGACTTCGAAACCAAGGGGGAAGATGGAAGAACGCGAGGAACACGAAGGACACGACGAACACGAGGAACTCCGAGACTCACGCACGCACACCAACCCGATACACTCGATGCTTACCTCCGTGGCTCGATAGACCACGCCAATAGAATCTCCGAGGAAGAGGCCGTGGCAGAATTCCCGGAGAGAGATTGGGGTTGGAGAGGAAGAGCTTGGTGAGGGAGAGAGAGTAACTAGTACTAGAATCTCACTCAACAAGATCAAAGTCAACAACCAAGGTGCCTTGATTACAGAGGGATGATACCCAAGGGAGACTAAGCTCAAAGGTAGGTTTGAGTTCAAAACAAGTCTAAAGAGGTCTAGGGGCGTCCTGGGGGCTTATATAGTCTTACAAGGCGTCATGGGCCGAAAAGGTACAAGTGAAACAGGTTCGGGCCGAATTGATGACTTAAGTCGTGCAGGCCGGTCAGGAGGCCGGTCAGACCGGGCCTGGGACCGGGCAGGCCGGTCAGGAGGCCGGTCAGACCGGGCCTGTGACCGGGCAGGCCGGTCCAGACCGGGCCCTGGACCGGGCGGCAACCGGACGAGGTTCCGGGGCCCCGGGATAGTGCCCGGATGGCACAAGCGCAAAACCCGGTTTGGACCGGGTGGCCCGGTCAGGAGGCCGGTCAGACCGGGTTCTGGACCGGCCGGCCATCTTCTCTTCCTTGCGCTCTTCGGGCGACTTCCGGTACAGCTCCATGTCCATCTTCGCGTCCAGCTGCTCCTCTCCTCCTCTTGACCATGGTGTGTCCTCCTCTTCGTGCTCTTGATGCTCCTTGTACCTAATGACACATAACACGTTGGCATGAGGTAGCAATCCATCCAAAGGGGTACCAAGATCAAGGGTGGTGAGGAGCGAGTTCACCTCATCATGTAGAGCTTTGACTCGGGCTCGTGTCATCGGTCCACTTGGGGGACTTGTTGGTCTTGGTGTAGCGACGTCGGTGACCGGGGCTACATCAAAGACCCCGGAGAGGAGGAGACGCCAAGGTCAAGAGAGGAAGGGAAGCCACTGGACATGGAGATGATTTTGAAGCCGAAGCCGACGTCGCTCGAGGCGCTCCAAGGAAGAGACGGAGGCTGGCCGGTCACAGGCCCGGTCAGACCGGACCCACAACCGGACGCCCCGGTCACAGGCCCGGTCAACCGGGCGCAAACCGGACCAGCCCCCTCGTACCGGACGACGACCGGACCCAGGACCGGATTCTTCGCAGATTCCCGGTTTGCGCCCGGTCGACCGGACCCATGACCGGACTGCCCGGTCACAGGCCCGGTCAGACCGGACCCATGACCGGACAGCCCGGTCAAAGGCCCGGTCAGACCGGACCCAAACCGGATCTGACGGGAATGCCCCCACCAAACTGCCTTAACTTATCCTTTCGCGTACCCGTTCGCCCTTGCTGGCCATGGGTGCCTATATAAGTAGCTGGGACCCCTCATTAGCTCTTTAGACTTGTTTTGAACTCAAACCTACCTTTGAGCTTAGTCTCCCTTGGGTATCATCCCTCTGTAATCAAGGCACCTTGGTTGTTGACTTTGATCTTGTTGAGTGAGATTCTAGTACAAGTTACTCTCTCTCTCTCACCAAGCTCTTCCTCTCCAAC
Organism: Lolium perenne; assembly: GCF_019359855.2. Classification (NCBI taxonomy): domain Eukaryota; kingdom Viridiplantae; phylum Streptophyta; class Magnoliopsida; order Poales; family Poaceae; genus Lolium; species Lolium perenne. Next base: position 162,247 of record NW_027249060.1, on the reverse strand, counting down.
CCCAATCTCTCTCCGGGAATTCTGCCACGGCCTCTTCCTCGGAGATTCTATTGGCGTGGTCCATCGAGCCACGGAGGTAAGCATCGGGTGTATCGGGTTGGTGTGCGTGCGTGAGTCTCGGAGTTCCTCGTGTTCGTCGTGTTCTTCGTGTTCCTCGCGTTCTTCCATCTTTCCCCTTGGTTTCGAAGTCAATCCGCGAGATCGGGCCACACACGGGGTCTTAGACCTCATCAGTGTTGCTCACCAAGTACTTGGAGGTGGGGATGTCGATGACGTAAGCGTTGTAGTTGATGCGTTTGAGGACCTTGAAGGGGCCATCTCCTCTTGGCTTGAGCTTCGAGTTGCGTTCATGAGGGAATCTTTCCTTCCGGAGGTGGATCCAAACGAGGTCGCCTTCTTGAAATATACATTCCTTCTTCTTGGCGTTGAGGCGGGTAGCTTGACGACGCACATGTTCTTGAATGGTAGCTCTTGTTTCTTCATGAAGTTTCTTCACGGCGGCGGTGCGCTTGTCGAAATCCATGTTGATCCGCTCATGAAGGGGGAGCGGGAGTATGTCGAGTGCCGTGAGCGGCTCAAACCCGTAGACGACCATGAATGGACTCCTTGATGTAGTCGAGTGCTTGGCGCGGTTGTAGGCGAACTCCGCGTGTGGGAGGCATTCTTCCCATGACTTCAAGTTCTTCTTCACGAGGATGCGTAGGAGGGTGGAGAGGCTTCGATTGACCACTTCCGTTTGGCCGTCCGTTTGCGGGTGCGAGGATGATGAGAATAAGAGCTTCACTCCAAACTTTGCCATGAGCGACTTCCAAAGATAACTCATGAACTTGACGTCTCGATCCGACACAATGCTTTGCGGTACTCCATGTAGGCGAACAATTTCCCTGAAAAACAATGAAGCAATGTGTGAAGCATCGTCGCTCTTATGGCAAGGTATGAAATGAGCCATCTTAGAGAATCTATCCACTACCACGAATATAGAATCATGACCATGCTTAGTGCGAGGCAATCCTAGAACAAAATCCATGCTAATATCGGTCCATGGTGCATGTGGAATAGGCAATGGAGTGTAAAGGCCATAAGGGTTGGAGGTAGACTTAGCTTGTAAGCATGTGGTGCACCGGCGGCAAAGGCGTTCGACGTCGCGGTACATTCTCGGCCAATAGTAGTGGGTTGAGAGCATGGCATATGTCTTCTCTCGACCAAAGTGTCCCATAAGACCACCTCCATGTGACTCTTGCAAAAGCAATTTTCGAAGCGAAGACTCGGGAATGCAAATCTTGTTAGCTTTAAACAAGTAGCCATCATGCAAATAGAAATCATCCACTCCTCGTTCAACGGAGCACTTCTCAAATATGGGAGCAAAGAAAGAATCGGAAGGATAGAGTTCTTTGATCTCTTCAAGTCCCAAAACATGAAAATCCAAACGAGTTAGCAAAAGGGTGTTTTTGCGGGAAAGAGCATCCGCCACAACATTGTCCTTGCCCTTCTTGTATTTGATCACATATGGGAAGGACTCAATGAACTCGACCCATTTTGCATGTCGTTTGTTCAAGTTGTGTTGGCTTTTCAAATATTTCAAGGACTCATGGTCGGAATGAATGATAAACTCTTTTGGCCAAAGATAGTGTTGCCAAACTTCAAGAACACGAAACAAAGCGTAGAGCTCCTTGTCATATATAGGATAGTTGAGGCGTGCGCCATCTAACTTCTCACTATAGTATGCCACGGGTTTGCCCTCTTGCATAAGAACACCACCAATACCAAGCCCACTTGCATCACACTCAATCTCAAAAGTTTTTGCAAAATTTGGAAGAACAAGAAGGGGAGCTTCGGTAAGGCGTTTCTTCAACTCATCAAAAGCATTTTGTTGGGCCTTGCCCCAAACAAACGTAACATTCTTCTTGGTAAGCTCATTCAAAGGGCAAGCAATGGTGCTAAAATCTTTCACAAAGCGGCGGTAAAACCCGGCAAGTCCATGGAAGCTTCGGACTTGACCAACATTTGTAGGAGTAGGCCAATTGTGGATGGCCTCCACCTTGGAAGAATCAACTTCAATCTCATTAGCGGAAACCACAAAGCCAAGGAAAACCAATTTGTTTTGAGCAAAGGTGCACTTGGGGAGGTTAGCATAAAGCTTTTCATGACGCAAGATGCACAAGACCTCTCTCACATGTTGCACATGGTCCTCGAGGTTTTTGCTATAAATAAGAATATCATCGAAGTAGACAACCACGCTCTTGCCAATGAGAGGACGCAAGATGTGATTCATGAGGCGCATGAAAGTAGATGGAGCATTGGAAAGACCGAAAGGCATAACGAGCCATTCATAGAGACCGAGTTTGGTCTTGAATGCCGTTTTCCATTCATCACCAATAGCCATGCGGATTTGATGGTAACCACTACGCAAATCGACTTTAGAGAAAATCGTGGCACCACTAAGTTCATCAAGCATGTCATCTAAACGCGGAATGGGATGGCGGTAACGGACGGTAATGGCATTGATGGGGCGACAATCCATACACATCCGTTGCGTCTCATCCGGTTTAGGCACAAGAATCACGGGAACCGCACAAGGGCTAAGGCTTTCGCGGACGTACCCTTTGGCGAGGAGATCTTGAATTTGGCGTTGGATCTCCTTGGTCTCTTCGGGGTTGGTGCGGTAGGCGGCACGGTTTGGAAGCGGAGCGCCGGGAATGTGGTCGATGCGGTGTTCTATGCCTCGGAGTGGTGGTAGTCCATGAGGGAGCTCGTCGGGGAAGACGTCTTGAAATTCCTGCAAAAGAGACAACAAAGACGGAGGAATGTTGGTTAAGTCGTTAGTCGCCGACGAGGGTCCCTTGCATATGAGCACATAGTGCAATATGGTGGATGGGTTCTCTTGGATGATGTAGCCCCGGTCACCGACGTTGCTACACCAAGACCATCAAGTGCAACCCCGCCTATCGTCGACGCTACACCATGGCCAAAGAGTCCCCCAAGTGGACATTCAACCCTAAACCACGCTACACGCGACAAGGTGAACTCCTTCCTCTCAATACTCGACCTCGTCAATACCTTGAATGGAATGCTACCTCATATCGGTGTGCTACATATCATTAGGTACAAGAATCATCGAGGAACCGGAGAGGAGGAACACCCATGGTGCAAGGAAGCGAGGGAAGGGAAGAGGAGCCATTCATCATGGTGCAAGGAAGAAGGAAGAAGAAGCAGAAGAAGGAGAAGGGGCTCCAGCCGCCAGCCACGACAAGGCCGGCACTGCCGCCCCCACCTGGCCGGCACTGCCGGTGGGCACACCCCGGCCATGCCGCCCCCACGCAGCCGGCACTGCCGGCCCAACCTGCTGAAGACGCCACGGAGACCAGGCCGGCACTGCCGCCCCATCTTCCCCGGCACTGCCGGCCCCACCGGCACTGCCGCCCCAAACACGCCGGCACTGCCGGCCCCCTCGAAGTCAACTTCATCCCAACCGTCTATTTATCATCTATGGTCACCACCCCTTTATTGGAATGCCCCTTTTACCCCTGGACGGATCTGGGCCTATATATACCTCTCTCCCCACCTCATTTAGGTTTAGACAAGATGATAGCTTAAACATGGATATGAGCTTTGTCTCCCTAGGGTTTCATCCCTCTGTAATCAAGGCAACCCTTGTTGTTGATCTAGATCTGTGAGTGAGATTCTAGTGCGAGCACTCTCTCTCCCTCTCCGATCTCCTTCTCCAACACCGGTCTCTCTCCTCGGAATTCTACCGCGGTCTCTTCCGTAGGAGATTCTATCGGCGTGGTCCATCGAGCCACGGGGGTAAGTAATCGGTTGTATCGGGTAGGTGTGCGTGCGTGAGTTCCTCGTGTTCTTCGTGTTCATCGTGTTCTTCGCGCTCTCCCTCTCCTTCCCCTTTGGATTTCGGGTCAACCGCGAGATCGGGCCACACACGGGGTCTTAGACCTCATCATATGGCATCAGAGCCACAAACCAGGCTGTAGACCTCATCATATGGTATCAGCAGCCTTTGGTTTCCGCGGATTTGACCCTCCACCCACCCAATTTCGTTTCTAGAAAATTTCCCAAAAAATAGCCCTAATTTGCCTTTGGTCGATCTGTGATTTTGTTGCGTTTTGAGTGGTTTTGATCCATGGATTTCGTGTTCCTATGGTAGATCTACATCCCCTCCAAATTTCACCGTAAAATTCCTGGTATTTCTCCGCGAATCGACGAATTTCTGTCCCATTTTCCGCCCCGTTCATCGTCTTGTTCGTCCAGTTCGAGCTCGACCGGCAGTACCGGCCCTGTTTCAGCGGCACTGCCGTGCTAACCGGCACTGCCGGCCTGTTGATAGCGGCACTGCCGCTGCGCCGCCTCTTGTCTTGCCCACCAGCTTCATCCAGCAATTGCATCGCGCTACACCCACGCTCGAGCTCCCCACCACTCCAGGCTGCAGCCATCCACGCGCACGCCAGGGCCAAGCCGCGCGGCCCCCAGCTCGACCACCGCGCCAGGACACCACAAACGCCTCCGCTCGCCCACCACCAGCTTGGCCGCTGCTCCCACGCGCCCACCAGCTGCCCACGCAGCGCCGCCGCAACCCACCCCAGCTCCCGCACAGCACCCAGGCCACCACCACGCGCATCGCCGCACTGCCCACGCGCCAAACGCCAACAGCCGCCGGCCGACCGCCCCGATTCCGCGCGCGTGCAGCAGTAGAGACCACCATTCCCTGCAGGCCCGCTTGGCCTTGGCCACAACCACACCCGCCCCTACGCTGCTCCCCACGAAGCAACCTGCTCAGCTAGCACGCACCGGCAGTGCCGGCCGCATCTCACCGGCAGTACCGGCCAAGCCACCCCGGCAGTGCCGGTCAGCACAGCCCGGCAGTGCCGCTGTTCAAATTTCGCCCAATTTTGACTCATCTTTTTGCTCCAAATTTTGACAACTTTCCGGCGCCCGTTTGACTCCAAACTTTCACAGTTATCCCTTTTCATCTTGACTCTAATTTTGACACCATTTCCCAAATTTTTGGACTCCGAAATTTTGACACCTTCGATCGCTCGTCGTGACCCCAATTTTCGGGCATTGACTTATTTTGCTCGGTTTCCGTTTTGGAGTGCAAGGATTGTCGATCAAGCTTCCGCGTCTACATCAACACCGCGGCGACACCTTCGGCACCCCGGACTCCGGCGCAACTACGACACCATCGTCGCCATCACCGCAAGTTGTGTGTTCCGACACCGCCTAACATATTCATCTAGGTATAACTTGCTCCTAACCTTGTAGCCCCTCTTCCTTTTGCGATCTATCCTATCGAGCATTGCTTATCAAGTGTTGCGAGACATTGCACGTGGCCCCGATTGTGAGGTGTGTGTGTCGTGTGGAGTAAAGCTTCTAAGCAAAAACTCGTGTGGCAAGATAGCAAAAGCGAGCTAACGCTAACATAGTGCGAGAAAAAGCCGCCAAAACACAAAAAGAGCAAAAGAGTGCAAGTGCCACCATACATATACAAAAGAGTGTCTAGTGCCACCAAAAACAAAAGAGAAAAAGCTTTTAAGCAAAAGAGAGAAAAGAGAAGAGAGTCCGCGTGTGAATCTTGTTGTCTCTCAAGTTGCAACCAAAGCTTTGATCTCTTCTTGTGTTAGTGTGACACCGAGCACCCTTGCTTTTGGGTTCTTACACTTTTCCGCTCAATCCTTGGTCGCACTAACCCCGTTCATCTCGTGTGTGCGTTCCATATCCTTTCCGTGTTTATAGTGATCACCATTTGGACATTTGATTTTTGGAGCTTACCCACTCTTAACAACAAACTTGATTTCGGATTTTGACTTTTGGCTTTCCACCACACTCACCTACCACCATATTTGCTAGCTTTTGCGTGTGTCTTTGTGTGAGTGCCCGATACAATTGATTTTGACCTCGGCTTGTTGGATCGCCCCGATCTTATCACACCACGGTAAGATTGCGAGGTAGTGTTCTTCCACTAACATACACCATATACATACCATCGTGCTAACATGGATAGCGAAGATGAGGATACGGAGGAGTACACGGAGCACTCCGAGGAGGACACCTCCTCAAGAACCGCGGATGTGGAGGAACATGTGGAGCTCGACACCGACTATGGCTCCGCGAGCATCGCCAACATGACCGACATCGAGGAGCTCTACACCGACTTTGGCTCCGCGAGCATCACCGACATGACCGACATCGAGGAGCTCCACATCGACAATGACTCCTCATGCATGGACGACATGGTGGAGCACCACCTAGAGGACGACATGGACGACATGTTGGAGCACCACCTTGAGGACGACATCGATGAGCTCTACATCGACAATGGCTCACCACTCATGGACGACATGATGGAGCAACGCCACAAGTACGACATCGACGCCATGGCGGAGCCTCACCTACGCTCCATGAGGAGCAAAGACGATGCTCCCACGTACACCTACTTGGCCAATGGAGCTACATATGAAGATCGAGGACCTCCACGATGGCACCATCTCATGGATCATCAAGAGCGTCCCCAACATGATCGTCTTCGACATTGGTCTCCGAGCTCCCCAAGGCGCCATCACGAGAGTGCTTATGCACAAGATCATCGACATCAAGTACATCATATGGAGCATCAAGAGCGTCCCCAACATGATCGTCGTCGACACTCTTCTCCAAGCTCCACAAGGCGCCGCAAGCAACATGCCACGTCGCACGAGCCATCATCTAGGCATGGCAAGGACCGTCATCGACTCACACCATCTCATGATAGTCGTCGACCACTACCACCTCATGGTCTTCATCGACACACGTCACCACATGATCGTCGCCGCCACAAGCCACTTCATGATCGCCATCGACCAACATCCCACAAGGATCTTCGACGACACTCCTCAAGACATGGTGATGACGCACGACGACGAGAGCCTCGACATGAAGGCGACAAACACCATCATAGGGTGTCCACCACTACAAGGACGGCAAGTGCTCATCGCACATACCTTCCTCATGAGGCGACTTCCACCTCTTGTGCCACCACCACAATGGCCCCTACCTCGTCACGTGCCTATGGACTCCGATGCTACAAGTGCAAGCAACAAGGCCACCCTCCACGGGAATGTTCCAATCTCCTATGTGAGGTGTGCAAGGCCAAGGGTCACGTGGCATGGCAATGCACAACGCCAAGCGCCAAGAAGCTCTACTTCGACGAGCTCAATGCACAAGTCTTCGAGATGCCACCACTTGAGGACGACTTAGGAGGCGAGGGAGTTGAGCATGGTGAGCATGGGATTCTCCCTTCACCTACGGAGGCGCATGGAGTTGAGATGGTTGAGCATGGGAATTTCCCTTCAACCAAGGAGGCGCATGGAGATGAGAAAGTCGAACCTACTCCCCTATGCTTCATTGATGAGTTGGTACCAATCCCATGTGAGGATGAGAGCCACTTAGCCCACTTGAGTGAGAGTGATAGTGAGTTGAGTGACTTCCACCCCATATGCGAGTTTGAGTGCTTCCATTTGGAGGACATGAGTGATACACAAAGTGAGTTGAGAGAGGTAGACGATAGGTCCATGGAGGACATCGCATTTGCTAACACATTAACCTCTCCCTCGTTTGTGTCTTCTTATGTTGCACTAGGTTCCACGGAGGACGAGTTCCCGCTCATGGAAACGATGTACATGGTGCATGAAGATGATGATATCTCACCATGCTTGCTCCAAGATGGACATGTCGACCACATGGATCCTCCTACTTCCACAACACCTACCTCAAATGAGTCGGCCTACAAAGGTAACAACATAGGTGTTGATGATGCCATGATCCCACTAGTGGACATGATGACTTATGAGTGCATGCATGATCTCGATGATCCATTTGCTACTTCACATGCTACTTTCACTTTCCCATGTGATGCTTTGCTTGATAACATTGTTGATCATGTGGAAGTGAGCTCTTGTGATACCATGACCATGCCATGCTATGAGAGCTTCAATTTTTCCACCATTGCTTGCAATATGTCTACCACGTGCTCTTTACCATGTATTGCTTGCAATGATAATGACAATGATGCTATTAGCTTCCGCATGCTTTGCCCAAAATGTTTGCACTACTCCATGATCGTTGCATCCAAGATAGTGAACAATTCCCCTTTATTATGCTTGGTATGCAAACATGCTTATTTCATTGTCCATGAGATGGCCCCCATAGCCTTCTCAACTTTTGATGATCATGAATTCCCACATGCCACGCATGCACCTTCATGCCGTTTGCACTATCGCCATGCATTTCATACTATCTTGATTGACACTAATGGTGATGTGCACAAGACATGGAACATCATGATGGATGATGTGTTCCTCTACCATGCACACACGCTTTTTGTTTTCTCTTTTGTGTGTATAGGTACACGAATGACAACTTCCACCGCTATAGAGCATGAGCTCACGAAACGCGCAATTGAGAGCTACCCCAACACGGACGAGATACATGATCCAACCCATGGGATTCACGCCAAAGGGTATGTTCCCAAACGCCTTCGCCCTCGTGTGTTTCCGGCTTGTCTTGTCGAGCTTCCGGTTTGGACCAATGCCTCGTCACCTCTTTTGCTTCTTATGCAACATATCTTGACACATCTTGTTGGCACAATGGTTGTTGTATGTCTTGATGCTTTCATCATACACTTCGAGAATCTCAAGGACCATGTTATACATGTGAGAGACACCTTATGCATCTTGTGCCACATGTCATTCATAAAGTTGCTCTTCTTTGGATTTCTCATTTCATCTTTGGCAATTGAAATGGATTCTTTGACACTTGAGGATACCCATACTTGGCTCACGCCAACCATACTTTCCCAAGCTAGAAGTCTCCATAGCTTTGCCATTGCACATAACAATTTTGCCCCAAATTTTGCCGCCGATACTTGCCTTTTGTTTGTTCCACTTGTTTGGGACAATGCTACACCACACATTTTTGACACCTTACAACTCTTACATGCACAAATTTTTGCCCTTCCACATGTTGGATACACCCACACTCTTTTGGTTCCCATTTTGCCAAATGCCTCTTGGAGTTTTCCCTTCGCAAGTGGTTTTTCTCCAAGTTCTTCTTCGACCGCGACTACCCAACTCTACAAGGGACAACCGTCATGGACTACCTCTTCGATGAGGAGGAACAAGAGTCGAGGACGACTCTTCCCCAAGGGGGGGGAGATGATGTAGCCCCGGTCACCGACGTTGCTACACCAAGACCATCAAGTGCAACCCCGCCTATCGTCGACGCTACACCATGGCCAAAGAGTCCCCCAAGTGGACATTCAACCCTAAACCACGCTACACGCGACAAGGTGAACTCCTTCCTCTCAATACTCGACCTCGTCAATACCTTGAATGGAATGCTACCTCATATCGGTGTGCTACATATCATTAGGTACAAGAATCATCGAGGAACCGGAGAGGAGGAACACCCATGGTGCAAGGAAGCGAGGGAAGGGAAGAGGAGCCATTCATCATGGTGCAAGGAAGAAGGAAGAAGAAGCAGAAGAAGGAGAAGGGGCTCCAGCCGCCAGCCACGACAAGGCCGGCACTGCCGCCCCCACCTGGCCGGCACTGCCGGTGGGCACACCCCGGCACTGCCGCCCCCCTGACGCCGGCACTGCCGGCCCAACCTGCTGAAGACGCCACGGAGACCAGGTCGGCACTGCCGCCCCATCTTCCCCGGCACTGCCGGCCCCACCGGCACTGCCGCCCCAAACACGCCGGCACTGCCGGCCCCCTCGAAGTCAACTTCATCCCAACCGTCTATTTATCATCTATGGTCACCACCCCTTTATTGGAATGCCCCTTTTACCCCTGGACGGATCTGGGCCTATATATACCTCTCTCCCCACCTCATTTAGGTTTAGACAAGATGATAGCTTAAACATGGATATGAGCTTTGTCTCCCTAGGGTTTCATCCCTCTGTAATCAAGGCAACCCTTGTTGTTGATCTAGATCTGTGAGTGAGATTCTAGTGCGAGCACTCTCTCTCCCTCTCCGATCTCCTTCTCCAACACCGGTCTCTCTCCTCGGAATTCTACCGCGGTCTCTTCCGTAGGAGATTCTATCGGCGTGGTCCATCGAGCCACGGGGGTAAGTAATCGGTTGTATCGGGTAGGTGTGCGTGCGTGAGTTCCTCGTGTTCTTCGTGTTCATCGTGTTCTTCGCGCTCTCCCTCTCCTTCCCCTTTGGATTTCGGGTCAACCGCGAGATCGGGCCACACACGGGGTCTTAGACCTCATCATTGGAGCTCTCTCCACTCACTCTTGGTGGCTAGAAGGACACTCTTGGACTCACTCATGTATGGCTTGTGGCGCTCACTCTCTTTGTGGTGGGTCGCTCCCTCTCCTCTCATCTCACTATGGTTGGTGCGGAGTTGTGCCCTCGCTAAAGCCTTCGCATTATCCGCGATGATTTGGCTAGGAGTCATTGGGCGCAACTCGAACTTCTTGTCGTTGACCTTGAAGGTGTATGTGTTGGAGAGTCCATCATGTATAGCCTTCTTGTCATATTGCCAAGGGCGGCCAAGCAACATGTGGCACACCGTCATGGGTACCACGTGATGCGGCCTAAGGCCACGTGGGTTGCCCGATCTCACGAATTGACCGAAGGAAAGGCGGGGGAGAGGAAGAACACGAAGAACACGGTGAAGAACACGATGAACACACGCGAACGCACGCAACACAACCCGATACAATTCCGGTTTACTCCCGATAGCCCGAACCACTATCCCGATAGAATCTCTCAAGGGAGAGACACGCGGTAGAATCTCCGAGAGGACGATCGGTATACGATCGGTGGAATCACACGAGTGAGAGACCGGTGGTAGAATCACAAGTGTGAGAGACTAATCATATAAGGAGTGCCTTGTACAATAAATTTTGGTAATCTAAGGAGGGGGTTACCCTAATCCCAAAGGGATGGTGGAGGCATGAGCCTAATTCTCTCAAGTTCATTCCTTCCCTAATGAAGGGGGAGGTGGGAGCCTATATATAGGGAGCCAGTAAGGAGGGGTAGTTTAGGCATAGGAGGGGGTACATGGGCCTTGTCCCTAATTGACTTGTGGCTAGCGCTTCACATAGTCCGGAGACTCTCGCGTATGTAGGCCGGAGACTCCGGTCTTGATCTTCATGGGCCGGAGACTCCGTTGTGAGTTGGCGAGGGCGGCGACTCCAGTGTAGCTGCGCCTGGAGCTTCTTCCATGCTTCCACGACCTCGGCCTTGAGTCCTCGAGCATCCATGGCATCCTCCACTTCCTCCGTACTTGGCGATGTATTCCTATGATGGTCATATGACGGAGGATGAAGTAGCATACCATTCCACATAGGTAATTGTGCGCACGCATAAAGGAGAAGATTCACCTTTGCGTGACATGTCGGCGTCGATGCATATGATGTGGCGAAGACCGAAGGTCGGGCTACATCATCTCCCCCCACTTGAAAAAGAGTCGCCCTCGACGATAACTCATCATGAACGGGTAGAGGTGGGAGATGACAACACCTCTTGAATGTGGCATCACTTATCATGAACCCTATCAATAGCACAAGACAAGCGACGCAACACTCAAAGAGTATCCGAAGTTCCATGGGTATAGCAAGAGAGCGCAAGTTGAAGGAGGTCACCTTATCGAAGTGTCGTTGTGCTCTCATTGAGAGATCTTGTGTAGTCGAAGTGATGAGGTCTAAGACCCCGTGTGTGGCCCGATCTTGCGGTTGACCCGAAATCCAAAGGGGCAAAGGTGGGAGAGCGGAAGAACACGATGAACACGAAGAACACGAGAACTCACGCACGCACACCAACCCGATACAACCGATACTTAACCCCGTGGCTCGATGGACCACGCCGATAGAATCTCCTACGGAAGAGACCGCGGTAGAATTCCGAGGAGAGAGACCGGTGTTGGAGAAGGAGATCGGGGAGAGAGAGAGAGTGCTCGCACTAGAATCTCACTCACAGATCTAGATCAACAACAAGGGTTGCCTTGATTACAGAGGGATGAAACCCTAGGGAGACAAAGCTCAAGTTCATGTTTAAGCTATCATCTTGTCTAAAGAGCTAAGGGGTGGGGGAAGAGGTATATATAGGCCCAGATCCGTCCAGGGGTAAAAGGGGCATTACATAAATTATCCTGGTCCATAGATGAGAAATCAACGGTTGGGATGAAGTTGACTTCGAGGGGGCCGGCAGTGCCGGTGTGTTCGGGGCGGCAGTGCCGGTGGGGCCGGCAGTGCCGGGGTGCGCCCACCGGCAGTGCCGGCCAAGTGGGGGCGGCAGTGCCGGCCTTGTCGTGGCTGGCGGCTGGAGCCCTTCTCCTTCTTCTGCTTCCTTCTTCCTTGCACCATGATGAATGGCTCCTCTTCCCTTCCCTCGCTTCCTTGCACCATGGGTGTTCCTCCTCTCCGGTCCTCGATGACTCTTGTACCTAATGACATATAACATGCCGACATGAGGTAGCATTCCATTCAAGGTATCTACGAGGTCGAGTATCGAGAGGAAGGAGTTCACCTTGACGCGTGTAGCGTGGGTTAGGGTTGAAGGTCCACTTGGGGGACTCTTTGGCCATGGTGTAGCGTCGACGATAGGTGGGGTTGCACTTGACGGTCTTGAGGCGGAGGTGTCCGAAAGCCACCCCGCATCATCTCCCCCCCCTTGGGGAAGAGTCGTCCTCGACTCTTGTTCCTCCTCAACGATGATGTAGGCCATGACGGTTCTCCCATGTTGTGGTAGAGGGATAAAGTCGCGGTCGAAGAAGAGCTCGGGGAAAAACAACTTGCAAATGGAAAGCTTGTGGATGCCCATTTTGTGATCGGCGAACAAGAGGCTCTCAATCAAATACGAAGCATCAAGTCGTTTCTCCAAGAGGCATTTGGCAAAAATGGGAACCAAAAGAGTGTCGATGTATCCAAAATGTGGGAGGGCAAAAATTTGTGCATGTAAGTGTTTGCTTTGTAAGGTGTCAAAAATGTGATGTGTAGCATTGTCCCACACAAATGGAACAATCAAAAGGCAAGTATCGGTGGCAAAATTTTGGGCAAAATTGTTATGTGCAATGGCAAAGCGATGGAGACTTCTAGCTTGGGAAAGTATGGTTGGCGTGCACCAAGTATGGGTATCCTCAAGTGTCGAAGAATCCAATGCAAATGCCATAGATGAAATGAGAAATCCGAAGAAGAGCAACTTTTTGTGTGACAAGTGGCACAAGATGCATAAGGTGTCTCTCACATGTATAACATGGTCCTTGAGATTCTCGAAGTGTATGATGAAAGCATCAAGACATACAACAACCATTGTGCCAACAAGATGTGTCAAGATATGTTGCATAAGAAGCAAAAGAGGTGACGAGGCATTTGTCCAAACCGGAAGCTCGACAAGACAAGCCGGAAACACACGAGGGCGAAGGCGTTTGGGAACATACCCTTTGGCGTGAATCCCATGGGTTGGATCATGTATCTCGTCCGTGATGGGGTAGCTCTCAATTGCGCGTTTCGTGAGCTCATGCTCCGTAGCGGTGGAAGTTGATGGTCGGGTACCTACACATGGAATGAGCAAAACAAAGAGCGTATGTGCATGGTAGAGGAACACATCATCCATCATGATGTTCCAAGACTTGTGCACATCACCATTAGTGTCAAGCAAGATAGTATGAAATGCATGGCGATAGTGCAAATGGCATGAAGGTGCATTCCTAGCATGTGGTAACTCATGATCATCAAAAATTGAGAAAGCTATGGGGGCCATCTCATGTACAACGAAATAAGCATTCTTGCATTCCAAGCATAAGAAAGAGCAATTGTTCACAATCTTGGATGCAAGGGTCATGGAATGGTGTAAGCATGAAGGGCAAAGCATGCGGAAGCTAATGTCATCATTATCATTGTCATTGCAAGCAATACATGGTAAAGAGCAAGTGGTCGACATGTTGCAAGCAATGGTGGAGAAATTAAAGCTCTCATAGCATGGCATGTTCAAGGTATCACAAGCACTCAAATCCACATGATCAACAATGTTGTCAAGCAAAGTATCACATGGGAACATGAAAGTAGCATGTGACGTAGCAAATGGATCATCAAGATCATGCATGCGCTCATAAATCATCATGTCCACTAGTGGGATCATGGCATCACCAACACCTATGTTGTTACCTTTGTCGGGCGACTCATTTGAAGTAGGTGTGGTGGAAGTAGGAGGATCCATGTGGTCGACATGTGCATCTTGGAGCAAGCATGGTGAGATATCTTCATCGTCATGCACCATGTACATCGTCTCCATGATCGGGAACTCGTCCTCCTCGGAACCTAGTGCAACATAAGGAGACACCAAAGAGGGAGAGGTTAAGGTGTTAGCAAATGTGATGTCCTCCATGGACCTACCATCTACCTCTCTCAACTCACTTTGTGTATCACTCATGTCCTCCAATTGGAAGCACTCAAACTCACATGTGGAGTAGTAGTCACTCAACTCACTATCACTCTCGCTCAAGTGGGCTAGGTGGCTCTCATGCTCACATGGGATTGGTACCAACTCATCAATCAAGCATATGGGAGTAGGCTCGACTTTCTCATCTCCATGCGCCTCCTTGGTTGAAGGGAAGTTCCCATGCTCAACCATCTCAACTCCATGCGCCTCCGTGGGTGAAGGGAGAATCCCATGCTCACCATGCTCAACTCCCTCGCCTCCTAAGCCGTCCTCAAGTGGTGGCATCTCGAAGACTTGTGCATTGAGCTCGTCGAAGTAGAGCTTCTTGGCGCTTGGCGTTGTGCATTGCCATGCCACGTGACCCTTGGCCTTGCACACCTCACATAGGAGATTGGGACATTCCCGTGGAGGGTGGCCTTGTTGCTTGCACTTGTAGCATCGGAGTCCATAGGCACGTGACGAGGTAGGGGCCATTGTGGTGGTGGCACAAGAGGTGGAAGTCGCCTCATGAGGAAGGTATGTGCGATGAGCACTTGCCGTCCTTGTAGTGGTGGACACCCTATGATGGTGTTTGTCGCCTTCATGTCGAGGCTCTCGTCGTCGTGCGTCATCACCATGTCTTGAGGAGTGTCGTCGAAGATCCTTGTGGGATGTTGGTCGATGGCGATCATGTGGTGACGTGTGTCGATGAAGACCATGAGGTGGTAGTGGTCGACGACTATCATGAGATGGTGTGAGTTGATGACGGTCCTTGCCATGCCTAGATGATGGCTCGTGCGACGTGGCATGTTGCTTGCGGCGCCTTGTGGAGCTTGGAGAAGAGTGTCGACGACGATCATGTTGGGGACGCTCTTGATGCTCCATATGATGTACTTGATGTCGATGATCTTGTGCATAAGCACTCTCGTGATGGCGCCTTGGGGAGCTCGGAGACCAATGTCGAAGACGATCATGTTGGGGACGCTCTTGATGATCCATGAGATGGTGCCATCGTGGAGGTCCTCGATCTTCATATGTAGCTCCATTGGCCAAGTATGGGTATGTGGGTGCCTCGGTGTTGTTCAAGGTGGAGTCGAGGTGAGGCTCCGCCATGGTGTCGATGTCGTAGGCGTGGCGTTGCTCCACCATGTCGTCCATGCTTGTTGAGCAAATGTCGATGTAGAGCTCGTCGATGTCGTCCATGTTGGCGATACTCGCGGAGCCATAGTCGGTGTAGAGCTCCTCGATGTCGGTCATGTTGGCGATGCTCGCGGAGCCATAGTCGGTGTAGAGCTCCACATGTTCCTCCACATCCGCGGTGCTTGAGGAGGTATCCTCCTCGGAGTGCTCCGTGTACTCCTCCGTATCCTCATCTTCGCTATCCATGTTAGCACGATGGTATGTATATGGTGTATGTTAGTGGAAGAACACTACCTCGCAATCTTACCGTGGTGTGATAAGATCGGGGCGATCCAACAAGCCGAGGTCAAGATCAATTGTATCGGGCACTCACACAAAGACACACGCAAAAGCTAGCAAATATGGTGGTAGGTGAGTGTGGTGGAAAGCCAAACGAAAAGAACCAAAGAAAATGTCTATTGTCAAATGTGGGTAAGATCCAAAGTCAAATGTCAAAAGTGGTGATCTATGTCAAGGAAACACGGAAACACACACAACGGAGAACAATGGGGTTAGCGCGACCAAGGAAGTGAGCAAGTGACAAAGATGGTCCTAACGAAGACTATAAGCTCGGTGTCGCGCCAACACAAGAGAGACCGTAGCTTGGTTGCATATGAGAGAAGCAACTAGATTTGCACAAATGCCACTCTTCTCTTATCTCTCTTAGTGCTCACAAGCTTTGCACTCCTTTGTATCGGTGGACACACACTCTTTTTGTATTTCCTTTTCCTTTTTCTCTCTTTTTTTTTTTTTTTTTTTTAATGCTTAGAAGCTTTATTTTTCTCTATGTCACACTTTTCTTCTTTTGTGTATCTTTCTCACCGAGCTTGCTTCGAAGCTTTGCTCAACACAACGCACACACACCCTCTCACGGTCGTGACAATTGTGCAATGCTTCGCAACACTCGGAAAGCCACTCTCAATGGGATAGGTACACAAAGAAAGAAACGGGGCTACAAGGGGAGGCAAGTTATACCTATTGATGTTAGGCGGTGTCAAGCACACGAACTTGTGATGACGAAGTGGTGGTGTCGATGACGATGGCGAAGTTGCGCCGGAATCCGGGGTGCCAACGGTGTCGTCGCGGTGTTGATGTAGGCGCGGAAGCGGGATAGACAACCGATGCACTCCAAATCGGAAACCGAGCAAATTAAGTCAATGCCCGAAAAGTTGCGTCAAAACGAGCGATCGAAAGTTGGGCTCCAAAAATCGTCAAAAATTAGACGTGGACTATGTGGGGTAGTTGGAGGATGTTGTTAAAGTTTGGAGTCAAACGGGCGCCGGAAAGTTGTCAAAATTTGGAGCAAAAAGTTGGATCAGAATTGGGCAAAAATTGAACAGGGCGTGGCCGTGGCCGGCACTGCCGGGTTGGGATGGGCGGCACTGCCGGAGTGCGCACAGCGGCACTGCCGGTTGGCTTCGGGCGGCACTGCCGGCTAGCTGATTCTTGCGCGGATGAGCGGGCGCGCGTGGGACTTGGCCTGGGGCGCTGCGTGGTGATCCAGGCGATGTGGAGCTGCTGCGTGTGGGGCTGGGCGCGTGGAGCGGCGCTGCGGGCCAGAGGTAGGGAGCGGCGCGGCAGGTGATGCGAGCGGAGCTGCGCGAGGTGGTCGGCGGCTGGTGGTTTGCGCGCGCGGGCGGCTGGCGGCTGGTGGCGAGGCCTGGCGTGCTTGCGCGCGTGTGTTGTGGCGGCGGCGGGCGGCCCAAGGCGTGGGCGAGCGGAGGTGAGCGGGCGGTCGAGCGCTGCTGCTGCTGCTTGCGCGGAGGCGGCGATGGATGGGCAGCGGAAGGTGGAAGATGGAGGCCAGCGCCGGCACTGCCGGTATGAACGGGCCGGCACTGCCGGTGAGCTCGAACAGGATGAACAGCTCGCGAACACGGGGCGGAAAATTGAGCAGAAAATCGTCGATTCACGGAGATATACAAGGAATTTGACGGTGAAATTTGGAGGAGATGTAGATCAGCACTAGAGACAACAGATCTGTGGACCAAAACCACAAAAAACTCAACAAATCCAGAGATCCAAATTCGAGCTATTTTTGGGGCAAAATTTTTTGGGGAAATTTTTTTTTTTTTTTTGGGCGAAATTGGTGGAATCGGAGGGTCAAATCCGTGGCAACCTTTGCTCAGATACCATATGATGAGGTCTAAGACCCCGTGTGTGGCCCGATCTTGCGGTTGACCCGAAATCCAAAGGGGCAAAGGTGGGAGAGCGGAAGAACACGATGAACACGAAGAACACGAGAACTCACGCACGCACACCAACCCGATACAACCGATACTTACCCCCGTGGCTCGATGGACCACGCCGATAGAATCTCCTACGGAAGAGACCGCGGTAGAATTCCGAGGAGAGAGACCGGTGTTGGAGAAGGAGATCGGGGAGAGAGAGAGAGTGCTCGCACTAGAATCTCACTCACAGATCTAGATCAACAACAAGGGTTGCCTTGATTACAGAGGGATGAAACCCTAGGGAGACAAAGCTCAAGTTCATGTTTAAGCTATCATCTTGTCTAAAGAGCTAAGGGGTGGGGGAAGAGGTATATATAGGCCCAGATCCGTCCAGGGGTAAAAGGGGCATTACATAAATTATCCTGGTCCATAGATGAGAAATCAACGGTTGGGATGAAGTTGACTTCGAGGGGGCCGGCAGTGCCGGTGTGTTCGGGGCGGCAGTGCCGGTGGGGCCGGCAGTGCCGGGGTGCGCCCACCGGCAGTGCCGGCCAAGTGGGGGCGGCAGTGCCGGCCTTGTCGTGGCTGGCGGCTGGAGCCCTTCTCCTTCTTCTGCTTCCTTCTTCCTTGCACCATGATGAATGGCTCCTCTTCCCTTCCCTCGCTTCCTTGCACCATGGGTGTTCCTCCTCTCCGGTCCTCGATGACTCTTGTACCTAATGACATATAACATGCCGACATGAGGTAGCATTCCATTCAAGGTATCTACGAGGTCGAGTATCGAGAGGGGGGAGTTCACCTTGACGCGTGTAGCGTGGGTTAGGGTTGAAGGTCCACTTGGGGGACTCTTTGGCCATGGTGTAGCGTCGACGATAGGTGGGGTTGCACTTGACGGTCTTGAGGCGGAGGTGTCCGAAAGCCACCCCGCATCACGAAGTGTGTGGGCGAAACCACTCATTGGAGCTCACTTGTATCATGCTCTCAAGAGCTCGTTTGGTCAACTCATGCTCAATCGAGGTTGACATTCTCTTTCTTGTACCTACACACACTGATGAGGTCTAAGACCCCGTGTGTGGCCCGATCTTGCGGTTGACCCGAAATCCAAAGGAGGGAGAGAGGGAGAGCGCGAAGAACACGATGAACACGAAGAACACGATGAACTCACGCACGCACACCAACCCGATACAATCGATACTTACCCCGTGGCTCGATGGACCACGCCAATAGAATCAACCCGGAAGAGACACGCGGTAGAATTCCGAGCGGAGAGATTGGTGAGGGAGATGAATCTAGGAGTGGGAGAGTGATGAGGTCTAAGACCCAATTTGTGGCCCAATCTTGCGAAATCGACCCAAAATCAAAAGGGGAAAAGTGGAGGAACGAAGAACGAGACGAACACGATGAACACACACGCACCCAAACCCGATACAATCGATTTACACTCCCATGGCTCGACAAACCACGCCGGTAGAATCACACTAGGAGAGACCAAGAGGTTGAATCCCGGTGTGAGAGATCGGTGTTGTAGACGAACACTTGTGCGGGAGAGAGAGTGGTTAAACTAGAATCTCACACACAACTATTAATCTCAACAAGAGTAGCCTTGATGAAACACAGGAGATAATCCCCAATATGAGCTAAGCTCTAAGAATTATCCAAGTCTATGTCTAACCCTAGCAAATGAGGAGTACGGGGATACAAATAGCTCAGATCTGAGTCAAGGGTAATTTGGGCAAAGGCTAAATAAGTTACAACTGCTAGATAGCGAATGGACGGTTCAGATTTGAAGACATTCGCGCACGGGCGGTACCAATGGGCGGAGGTACCGGTGGAGGTACCGGAAAAACGTCCATTTCGAACCAAAGTTTCCAGGGTACTTGGACCCCTGAGCGGTACCCCGGCCGGTACCTTGGCCGGTGGTACCGGCCTCCTCATCCTTCCCGCGGGGCAGCCTTGGAGGCTCCGCTCGGCGCCCGCCGGTAGTACCGGCCAGGAGGGGCCGGTACTACCGGTCTTCCCTCCACGCGCGCGGCCAAGGGTGGAGGCTCCGGCCCCTCATGGCCTGGAGGCTCCGGCCTCCTTTTCCCTGGAGGCTCCACCCTCCTCTTCTCTTTCTCTTGTTCCTTTCTCTTCCTTTCTTCTTCTTCCTTCTTTCTTTCTTCTTCTTTTAGTCCATAAGCTTTAGCTTCTTCTCCCTTGATGAATGGTGTCTCCTCTCCCTCGTATCCTTGATGATCCTTGTACCTAATAACACATAGAGTGTCGGCATGAGGTAGCATTCCGTCCAACGGTGTGTCAAGGTCAAGAGCAGCGAGGATAGAGTTCACCTTATCGTGTAGCGCTTTAACTCGGGCTCGTGTCATCGGTCCACTTGGGGGACTTGTTGGTCTTGGTGTAGCGACGTCGGTGACCGGGGCTACATCATCTCCCCCCCTTGGGAAAGAGTCGTCCTCGACTCTTGCATCTCCTCATCTCCATGATAGGGTGACAAGTCCGAGACGTTGAACGTGTTGCTCACCAAGTACTTGGATGTCGGTATGTCGATGACGTAAGCGTTGTCGTTGATGCGTTTGAGGACTTTGAAGGGGCCATCTCCTCTTGGCTTGAGCTTGGAGTTGCGCTCATGAGGGAACCGTTCCTTCCGGAGGTGGATCCAAACGAGGTCTCCTTCTTCGAATATCCTTGCCTTCTTCTTGGCGTTGATGCGGTTGGCTTGACGAAGGACATGTTCTTGTATGGTTGCCCTTGTCTCTTCATGTAGTTTCTTGACGGCGGCGGTGCGCTTGTCGAAGTCCATGTTGATGCGCTCGTGGAGGGGAAGCGGAAGTATGTCGAGTGCCGTGTAAGGTTCGAAGCCATAGACGACCATGAAGGGGCTCCTTGACGTAGTCTTGTGCTTGGCGCGGTTGTAGGCGAACTCCGCGTGGGGAAGGCACTCCTCCCATGACTTCAAGTTCTTCTTCACGAGGATGCGTAGGAGGGTGGAGAGGCTTCGATTGACCACTTCCGTTTGGCCGTCCGTTTGCGGGTGCGATGATGATGAGAACAAGAGCTTGACTCCAAACTTCGCCATGAGCGACTTCCAAAGATAACTCATGAACTTGACGTCTCGATCCGACACAATGCTTTGTGGTACTCCATGTAGGCGAACGATTTCCCTGAAAAACAATGAAGCAATGTGTGAAGCATCGTCGCTCTTATGGCAAGGTATGAAATGAGCCATCTTAGAGAATCTATCCACTACGACAAATATGGAATCATGACCATGCTTAGTGCGAGGCAAGCCTAGAACGAAATCCATGCTAATATCGGTCCATGGTGCATAAGGAATAGGCAATGGCATGTAAAGACCATAAGGGTTGGAGGTAGACTTAGCTTGTAAGCATGTTGTGCACCGACGGCAAAGGCGCTCCACATCTCGCTTCATCTTTGGCCAATAGTAGTGGGTTGAGAGCATGGCATATGTCTTGTCACGGCCAAAGTGGCCCATAAGACCTCCTCCATGAGACTCTTGCAAAAGCAATTTTCGAAGCGAAGACTCGGGAATGCAAATCTTGTTAGCTTTGAACAAATAGCCATCGTGCAAATAGAAATCATCCACTCCTCGCTCAACGGAGCACTTCTCAAAAATGGGAGCAAAGAAAAGAATCGGAAGGATAGAGTTCTTTGATCTCTTCAAGTCCCAAAACATGAAAATCCAAACGAGTTAGCAAAAGGGTGTTTTTGCGGGAAAGAGCATCCGCCACAACATTGTCCTTGCCCTTCTTGTATTTGATTACATATGGGAAGGACTCAATGAACTCGACCCATTTTGCATGTCGTTTGTTCAAGTTGTGTTGGCTCTTCAAATATTTCAAGGACTCATGGTCGGAATGAATGATAAACTCTTTTGGCCAAAGGTAATGTTGCCAAACTTCAAGAACACGAACCAAAGCGTAGAGCTCCTTGTCATATATAGGATAGTTGAGGCGTGCGCCATCCAACTTCTCACTATAATATGCCACGGGTTTGCCCTCTTGCATAAGAACGCCGCCAATACCAAGCCCACTTGCATCACACTCAATCTCAAAAGTTTTTGCAAAATTTGGAAGAACAAGGAGGAGCTTCGGTAAGGCGTTTCTTCAACTCATCAAAAGCATTTTGTTGGGCCTTGCCCCAAACAAACGGAACATTCTTCTTGGTAAGCTCATTCAAAGGGCAAGCGATGGTGCTAAAGTCTTTCACAAAGCGGCGATAAAACCCGGCAAGTCCATGGAAGCTTCGGACTTGGCCAACATTTGTAGGGGTAGGCCAATTATGGATGGCCTCCACCTTGGAAGAATCAACTTCAATCCCATTAGCGGAAACCACAAAACCAAGAAAAACCAATTTGTTTTGAGCAAAGGTGCATTTGGGGAGGTTAGCATAAAGCTTTTCATTGCGCAAGATGCACAAGACCTCTCTCACATGTTGCACATGGTCCTCGAGGTTTTTGCTATAAATAAGAATATCATCGAAGTAGACAACCACGCTCTTGCCAATGAGAGGACGCAAGATGTGATTCATGAGGCGCATGAAAGTAGATGGTGCATTGGAAAGACCGAAAGGCATAACGAGCCATTCATAGAGACCAAGTTTGGTCTTGAATGCCGTTTTCCATTCGTCACCAATAGCCATGCGGATTTGATGGTAACCACTACGCAAATCGACTTTAGAGAAAATCGTGGCACCACTAAGTTCATCAAGCATGTCATCTAAACGCGGAATGGGATGGCGGTAACGGACGGTAATGGCATTGATGGGGCGACAATCCATACACATCCGTTGCGTCTCATCCGGTTTAGGCACGAGGATCACGGGAACCGCACAAGGGCTAAGGCTTTCACGGACATACCCTTTGGCGAGGAGATCTTGAATTTGACGGTTGATCTCCTTGGTCTCTTCGGGGTTGGTGCGATAGGCGGCACGGTTTGGGAGCGGAGCGCCGGGTATGAGGTCGATGCGGTGTTCTATGCCGCGGAGTGGTGGTAGTCCATGAGGGAGCTCGTCGGGGAAAACGTCTTGAAATTCCTGCAAAAGAGACAACAAAGACGGAGGAATGTTGGTTAAGTCGTTAGTTTCCGATGACGGTCCCTTGCAAATTAGCACGTAGTGCAATATGGTGGATGGGTTTGCTTGTACTTCTCTCCACTCGCTTTTGGTGGCTAGGAGGACGCTCGTTCGCTCACTCATATATGGCTTGTGGCGCTCACTCTCCATTTGGTGGGTCGCTCCCTCACCTCTCAACTCACTATGGTGGGTGCGGAGTTGTGCCCTCGCTAAAGCCTTCGCATTATCCGCGATGATTTGGCTAGGAGTCATCGGGCGCAACTCGAACTTTTTGTCGTTGACCTTGAAGGTGTAAGTGTTGGAGAGTCCATCATGTATAGCCTTCTTGTCATATTGCCAAGGGCGGCCAAGCAACATGTGGCACACCGTCATGGGTACCACGTCACACTCGATGGTGTCCTCATAAGGGCCGATCTTGAAGTTGACGGTGACGGTATGTTGTATCTTGACGTTGCCCTTATCACTCAACCATTGGATATGGTAAGGGTGAGGATGCTTGCGGAGAGTGAGGTGGAGCTTCTCACACAACTCGGTGCTCGCAAGGTTGTGGCAACTTCCACCATCGATGATGACCTTGATAGACTTGCCACCAATTCCGGCACGGGTTTGGAAGATGTTGCACCGTTGTTCTTCCATATCATGAGGTTGTGTGGTTAGCACCCTTGTGACCACAAGTGAGGGACTTGGGTCATGCTCACATAAGAGAGGATCTTCTCCACTTTCTTGCTCATAAGCTTCTTCACTTTCCACGGCGGCTTGCACAAGGGCTTCATATTCATCCTCATCAAGAGTCTCGATGTCACCATTCTCCATAGTGATCATGACCTTGGTGTTCTTGCACTCAAACGACTTGTGACCTTGGGTGCCACACTTGAAGCAAGTGACACTAGAGGGTCCCGTGGATGCCTTAGAGGAGGCGGTGGAGGAGACCGTTTGCTTCATTCGACTTTGGATAGTCGTCTTCTTGGAAGGTGTAGAGGATGCGTCGGCCTTGGCACTTGTAGCATAAGGAGTTGATGTAGTAGGAGGAGTCGATGTAGCGAGCTTGGAGGAGAAATAGGACTTGGCCTTGGAGTACTTGATGTCCTCAATCACTTGGCGCTCGGCCTTCGATGCTTGGTGGACTAACTCAACCATGTTGGAGTAGGGTTGGAACTCGACAATCCTCTTGATAGGATAAGTAAGGCCATTGAAGAAGCGAGCAATGGTTTGCTCCTCGGATTCTTGGATGTTGGCTCGCATCATAGTGAGCTCCATCTCCTTGTAGAACTCCTCAACGGTCTTGGTGCCTTGCTTCAACTTTTGGAGCTTGTTGAAGAGGTCGGTCATGTAGTGTGCGGGGACAAAACGAGCATGCATCTCCTTCTTCATATCTTCCCAAGTGTCAATGGGAGGTTCACCCTTCTCTTCTCGGAGAGTGAGGACTTGCTCCCACCAAGTGTTGGCGTAGTCTTCAAACTCGAGTGATGCCATAGCCACTTTCTTGGCACCGGAGTAGTTGTGGATGCGGAAGATCTTGTCCACCTTGAGTGCCCATGAGAGGTAAGCTTCGGCGTCGTCTTCACCTTTGAACTTGGGCATGTTGAACTTGAGCTTGCCATACATGTTCTCTTCATCCTCCAAGTTTCTTCGGCGAGGACGGATGCCTTCCTCTCTTGCGGCTTGAGGTGGGAAAGGAGGTCTTCCCCGGCCAACCATAGCATTGGGTTGGCGTTGATAATGGACGCTAGCTTCACTTGGTTCACGGCGATGGTGTTGTTGAAGATCTTGTCGAGGTTGTTGACGAGGCTCATAGTTGGCTCTTTCATCTTGATCATGTTGTGGGTCTCCTCTTCCACGTTGGTCATGGCGAGGATGGCGTCGGAGATCTTGCCGAGGTTGAACTTGAGGACCTTGGTCTTGGGGTTGGTCGTCACGCCCATGGTGGGCATGGCGATCCGCTTGGTGACGATCTTGTTGTAGGACTTGGTCTTGTGGAGGACGCTCATGTGGACGAGCATGGCGATGTATTTCGCCGCACCTAGAGTTGGAGCGAGAGTCTTCATGACGAGCATGTGGGCGATGAGGTCGATGATGGTCTTCATGCCTTGAAGAAGAGCTTGAGGACGAAAGGCCACCATGAGAGTAGTAATCTTGCGGCGAGCTTGATGATGATGAAGTAGAGCGGTGTCGGCGATGACGACCCAAGTTGGTGATGGCGCGCTCGAGGCTATCCATGCGCCGCTCCATGTTAGCATCATTGGCCGCCATTTGGCCATTCAAGTTGTCCGTAGCTTCACGAAGGAGAGCCAAGTCTTGGTTCACGGCGGAGAAGTTGTGAGCCACTTCATCGTATTGCTCATCGATGCGCGTCTCGAAGAGGGCTAGTTGCTCCTTGAACTCTTGGCGTTGTGTCCATAGGTTGTGTTGAGTAGCCAACCTCTCGGTGTTGCGGAGTACTTCTCCATCCCGTGATTCATCTCCGTTCCTATCCATGATGGCAAGACAAGAACTATGTTGTGTATGTTAGTGGAAGGAGACTACCTCACAATCTTACCGTTGTGTGATAGTATCGAGGTGATCAATCAAACCGAGAGCGAAACCAATTGTATCGGGCACACACACAAAAACACACCCAAAAGCTAGCAAATATGGTGGTAGGTGAGTATGGTGGAAAGCCAAGAGACGAAATCCGAAATCAAGTTTGTTGTTAAGAGTGGGTAAAATCCAAATATCGAATGTCAAAGCGATGATCACTAAAACACGGAAAAAGATGTGGAACACACACACGAGATGAAAGGGGTTAGTGCGACCAAGGAATGAGCGGAAAGATGTAAGAAGCCCTTAACAAGGGTGCTCGGTGTCACACTAACACAATGAGAGACAAAGCTTTGGTTGCAACGGAGAGACAACAAGATTTACACGCGGCCTCTCTTCTCTTTTCTCTCTTTTGCTTAAAAGCTTTCCTCCTTTGTATTTGGTGGCACTTGACACTCGTTTGTATTTTGTGGCACTTGCACTCTTTTGCTCTTTTGTGTTTTGGCGGCTTTTGTCTCGCACTATGTTAGCTTAGCTTCGCCTTTGCTACTTTGCCACACGAGTTTTGCTTAAAAGCTTGACTCCACACTACACACACACCTCACAACGGGGCCACGTGCAATGTCTCGCAA
The DNA here is from genome assembly GCF_019359855.2 of Lolium perenne. Lineage (NCBI taxonomy): Eukaryota > Viridiplantae > Streptophyta > Magnoliopsida > Poales > Poaceae > Lolium > Lolium perenne. The sequence goes on along the minus strand of NW_027249060.1, from coordinate 136,239 downwards.
CACTAGTCAAGCAATGCTCGGGAGGTTAGATCGCAAAAGGGAAAAGGATTTGCAAGTTAACCTAGATGGGGCGTAGGCGGTGATGAACACTCAACTTGCAATATGGTGGGTGGATCAAGAGTACGTTTGCAAGCTCGGGGTGCCGAGAGTGTCGTCGCTTGCTTCGGAGCTGCGGGTTAGTGTTACACAAAAGGCACTCAAACCGAATAAGCAAACACAAGGTAGGCGAGAAAAAGTTGGGTCAAACTAGCTTGGCGGTGGTGGTAGTGGTATGCCGGTGGTCTTGCGGTGGCGTTGGTGGTGGCGGTGGTGGTGGTGGTGCCACGGCGGTGGTTACCGGTGATTTGGGGGAACGGCGGTGTTGGCCGGTGGTGGAGAGGGGGTGGTGGTGTTGGTCGGCGGCGGTGGGAGGAGGGGAGTGGTGGCCGGCTTGGGGAGGCGAGCGGTGGTGGCGGCTGGGTGGTGGGCGGTAGTGGTGGGCGGTAGTGGAGGCTGGAGCCTCCACCCGTGCCCTGCCTGGAGGTACCGCTCAGTGGTACCGCTCCTGCTTCTTCCCCACACGTGAAGTTGCCTGTTCTTCCCTTTTCTCTCTCCTGTTCTTGAGGAGCTCAAACCAAATCAACCCAAAACGAAGGAAACGATGAAGTTTGTGGATAGAAAGTGGAGGAAGTAGTAGATCAACACTAATAACACCGAATCAATGGACCAAAACCACTCAAAACTCAACAAAATCGCAGATCGGTCAAAAGGCAAATTAGGGCTATTTTTTGGGGATTTTTTGGGAAATTTTTTAGAGACGAAATTGGGTGGGTGGGGGGTCAAATTCGCGGTAACCTTGAGCTGCTGATACCATATGATGAGGTCTAAGACCCAATTTGTGGCCTAATCTTGCGAAATCGACCCAAAATCAAAAGGGGAAAAGTGGAGGAACGAAGAACGAGACGAACACGATGAACACACACGCACCCAAACCCGATACAATCGATTTACACTCCCATGGCTCGACAAACCACGCCGGTAGAATCACACTAGGAGAGACCAAGAGGTTGAATCCCGGTGTGAGAGATCGGTGTTGTAGACGAACACTTGTGCGGGAGAGAGAGTGGTTAAACTAGAATCTCACACACAACTATTAATCTCAACAAGAGTAGCCTTGATGAAACACAGGAGATAATCCCCAATATGAGCTAAGCTCTAAGAATTATCCAAGTCTATGTCTAACCCTAGCAAATGAGGAGTACGGGGATACAAATAGCTCAGATCTGAGTCAAGGGTAATTTGGGCAAAGGCTAAATAAGTTACAACTGCTAGATAGCGAATGGACGGTTCAGATATGAAGACATTCGCGCACGGGCGGTACCAATGGGCGGAGGTACCGGTGGAGGTACCGGAAAAACGTCCATTTCGAACCAAAGTTTCCAGGGTACTTGGACCCCTGAGCGGTACCCCGGCCGGTAACTTGGCCGGTGGTACCGGCCTCCTCATCCTTCCCGCGGGGCAGCCTTGGAGGCTCCGCTCGGCGCCCGCCGGTAGTACCGGCCAGGAGGGGCCGGTACTACCGGTCTTCCCTCCACGCGCGCGGCCAAGGGTGGAGGCTCCGGCCCCTCATGGCCTGGAGGCTCCGGCCTCCTTTTCCCTGGAGGCTCCACCCTCCTCTTCTCTTTCTCTTGTTCCTTTCTCTTCCTTTCTTCTTCTTCCTTCTTTCTTTCTTCTTCTTTTAGTCCATAAGCTTTAGCTTCTTCTCCCTTGATGAATGGTGTCTCCTCTCCCTCGTATCCTTGATGATCCTTGTACCTAATAACACATAGAGTGTCGGCATGAGGTAGCATTCCGTCCAACGGTGTGTCAAGGTCAAGAGCAGCGAGGATAGAGTTCACCTTATCGTGTAGCGCTTTAACTCGGGCTCGTGTCATCGGTCCACTTGGGGGACTTGTTGGTCTTGGTGTAGCGACGTCGGTGACCGGGGCTACATCAGAGAGAGAGTGGGTAACACTAGAATCTCACACACCAAATCCAATCATCCAACATGGGTAGCCTTGATACAAAGGGGATGAAACCCTAGGGAGACAAAGCTCAACTTCATGTCTAAGCCTAAATCTTGTCTAAAGAGCTAAGGGGGTGACCTAGGTGCTTATATAGGCATACAAGGCAGCTTGGGTCGAACAGGTAAGTGGTGGACCGACTCGGGCCGTTCCGGTCGAGTCGAACCCGTGCAATCCGGTTTGGGGCCGGTCTGACCGGGCCTGTGGCCGGGTGGTCCGGTCCTGGGTCCGGTCGACCGGGCGCCAACCGGGATCTTGCGAAGTTTTCGGTTGCCTTCCGGTACGATGCAGGGAATCCGGTTGAGCGTCCAGTTGACCGGGCCTGGGACTGGATGGCTCGGTTGTGGGTCCGGTCTGACCGGGTCCTGGACCGGCCAGGCTGGGCCTCTTCCTCCCGCCTCTTCTTCCTCTTCCTTCTTCTCTTCTTTCCTTCGTCTTCTTCTCTCTTCCTTGCACCATGGGAGTCCCTTCTCTCTTGGTCCTTGTCGATGTCGTCACCTATAGACACAATGATGATAGGCATGAAGTAGCATACCATTCAAGTTGGTGTTGAGGTCGACCATAGAGAGGAAAGAGTTCACCTTGACATATATGGCGGGGGTTTGTGTTGTTGGTCCACTTGGGGGACTCCTTGGCCATGATGTGGCGTCGACGATAGGCGGGGCTACATCATATATGGTGGGGGTTGGTGTTGTTGGTCCACTTGGGGGACTCCTTGGCCATGGTGTGGCATCGACGATAGGCGGGGCTACATCATCTCCCCCCCTTGGGGAAGAGTCGTCCTCGACTCTTGTTCCTCCTCACCGACGGTGTAGTCCATGACTGGTGTCCCATGTTGTGGTAGAGGGATAAAGTCGCGGTCGAAGAAGAGCTTGGGGAAAAACAACTTGCGAATGGAAAGCTTGTGGAGGCCAATTTGGTGATCGGCGAACAAGAGGCTCTCAATCCAATACGAAGCATCAAGTCGTTTCACCAAGAGGCATTTGGCAAAAATGGGAACCAAAAGAGTGTCGATGTATTCAAAATTTGGTGGGGCAAAAGTTTGTGCATGTAAAAGTTTGGTTTGTAAAGTGTCAAAAATGTGATGTGTAGCATTGTCCCACACAAATGGAACAATCAAAAGGCAAGTATCGGCGGCAAAATTGTGGGCAAAATTGTTATGTGCAATGGCAAAGAGGTGGAAACTTCTAGCTTGGGAAAGTATGGTTGGCGTGAGCCAAGTATGGGTATCCTCAAGTGTCAAAGAATCCATTTCAATTGCCAAATGTGAAATGAGAAATCCAAAGAAGAGCAACTTTATGAGTGACATGTGGCACAAGATGCATAAGGTGTCTCTCACATGTATGACATGGTCCTTGAGATTCTCGGAGTGTATGATGATAACATCAAGACATACAACAACCATTGTGCCAACAAGATGTGTCAAGATATGTTGCATAAGAGGCAAAAGAGGTGACGAGGCATTGGTCCAAACCGGAAGCTCGACAAGACAAGCCGGAAACACACGAGGGCGAAGGCGTTTGGGAACATACCTTTTGGCGTGAATCCCATGGGTTGGATCATGTATCTCGTCCGTGTTGGGGTAGCTCTCAATTGCGCGTTTCGTGAGCTCATGCTCCATAGTGGTGGAAGTTGTCATTCGGGTACCTATACACACAAAAGAGAAAACAAAAAGCGTGTGTGCATGGTAGAGGAACACATCATCCATCATGATGTTCCATGTCTTGTGCACATCACCATTAGTGTCAATCAAGATAGTATGAAATGCATGGCGATGGTGCATATGGCAAGAAGGTGCATTCATGGCATGTGGTAACTCATGATCATCAAAAATAGAGAAGGCTATGGGGGCCATCTCGTGGACAATGAAATAAGCATTCTTGCATACCAAACATAAGAAAGAGCAATTGTTCACAATTTTGGATGCAAGGATCATGGAATGGTGTAAACATTTGGGGCAAAGCATGCGGAACATGTTATCATTGTTGTCAACAACCCTATGTAAAGAGCAAGTGTTCATCAAGGGTGTCACAACACAAGCATGATCATAATCATTATCATGGCAAGCAAGCGGGGAAAACGTGAAACTCTCGTAGCATGGCATGTTCATGGTATCACAAGCAAGCAATTTCACATGATCAACAATGTTATCAAGCAAAGCATCACATGGGAAAGTGAAAGTAGCATGTGACGTAGCAAATGTATCATCAAGATCATGCATGCACTCATAACTCATCATGTCCACTAGTGGGATCATGGCATCATCAACACCTATGTTGTTACCTTTGTAGGCCGACTCATTTGAGGTAGGTGTTGTGGAAGTAGGAGGATCCATGTGGTCGACATGTCCATCTTGGAGCAAGCATGGTGAGATATCATCATCTTCATGCACCATGTACATCGTCTCCATGAGCGGGAACTCGTCCTCCGTGGAACCTAGTGCAACATAAGAAGACACAAACGAGGGAGAGGTTAATGTGTTAGCAAATGCGATGTCCTCCATGGACCTATCATCTACCTCTCTCAACTCACTTTGTGTATCACTCATGTCCTCCAAACGGAAGCACTCAAACTCACATATGGGGTGGGAGTCACTCAACTCACTATCACTCTCACTCAAGTGGGCTAGGTGGCTCTCATGCTCACATGGGATTGGTACCAACTCATCAATGAAGCATAGGGGAGTAGGCTCGACTTCCTCATCTCCATGTGCCTCCTTGGTTGAAGGGAAATTCCCATGCTCAACCATCTCAACTCCATGTGCCTCCATAGGTGAAGGGAGAATCCCATGGTCACCATGCTCAACTCCATCGCCTCCCAAGTCATCCTCAAGCGGTGGCGCCATGGTGTTGATGAGAGCTAGGCTCGGCTCAACTTCGCCCTTGAGTTCACCTTGGCGATCTTCATCTTGAAGTGTTGGCGCAATAGGCATCTTGGGAACTTGTGCTTATAGCTTGTCGAAGTAGAGCGTCTTGGCGCTTGGCGTTGTGCATTGCCATGCCACGTGACCCTTGGCCTTGCACACCTCACATAGGAGATTGGGACATTCCCGTGGAGGGTGGCCTTGTTGCTTGCACTTGTAGCATCGGAGTCCATAGGCACGTGACGAGGTAGAGGCCATTGTGGTGGTGGCACAAGAGGTGGAAGTCGTCTTATGAGGAAGGTATGCGCGATGTGCACTTGCCATCCTTGGAGTGGTAGACACCCTATCATGGTGTTTGTTGCCTTCATGTCGAGGCTCTCGTCTTCGTGCATCATCACCATGGCTTGAGTGGTGTCGTCGAAGACTCGTGGAAGATGTTGGTCGGTGGAGATCATGAAGTGGCTTGTGGCGGCGAAGCTCATGTGGTGACGTATGTCGATGACGTATGTATGATGCGGGCTAAGCCCGAGGGTGTGCCCAATCTTCACGGTTTGACCCGGGTGAGTGTGATTGCGGAGGGGGATTCGCGGGGAAGTGGATGAACGCGAAGAACACGATACAAACACACGCACACACACAATCGGTTATCCTCATTGGCCCGAACCACCAACCGATAGAATCGCGAGAGAAAGACCAAAGGTAGAATCTCTTGCAAAAGATCGACAAATCCAAATAGAATTCCCAAAGAGTAAAAGACCAACTAAGAATAGAGTTGCAAAGCAAGAGATTCTCAATTGATAGAATTACTAGAATGGAAAAAGATCCGGATTAGGAGGGATACAATAGATGGTCACACCTAAGGTGGGGGTTTCCCAAATCCACAAAGGGATAATAGAGGCATAAGCCAATTCATCTAAACATCATCTCTCCCTCATGAAGGTGGGGGTAGGTGTCTATTTATAGGCAAGGGGATGAAGGGGTAAGTTACAAGCCAAAGGGGGCTGAGATCTGGCTGAGGTTCGATGGGGCGGAAGTTCCGGCCGTCCGGGGCGGAAGTTCCGGTCCTGGGTGGAAGTTCCGGCCATCAGGGGCGGAAGTTCCGGCCACAGCTCTGCTGTGCGAGTATCTTCAGTCTTGACAGCATCTGGGCGGAAGTTCCGGCGATGTTGGGCGGAAGTTCCGGCCTGGAGCGTCCAGCGCTTCTTTCTCCTTCTCTTCCATGCTTCCGTGACATCGGCCTTGCGTCCTCGGGTCTCCGTGGCATCCTCTCTTCCCTCCATACTCGTCGTCGAGTTCCTATCATCAAGATGTGACGGAGTATGAAGTAGTATATCGTTCCAAGTAGGCGATTCGAGGCACGCGTAAAGGAGAAGATTCACCTTAGCGTGCCGTCTTGTCGATGAAGCATATGATGTGGCGAAGACCGAAGGTCGGGCTACATCATCTCCCCCCACTTGAAAAAGAGTCGTCCTCGATGATAAATCTTCATGAATGTGTAGAGGAGGTAGATGACACCAACGCTTGAATGTCGCTTCACTTGTCAAGAGCCCTATCAATAGCACAAGAAAAGCCAAGCAACACTCAAAGCATAGCCAATGTTCCACGGGTTTAGCAAGATAGCGCAAGTAGAAGGAGGTCACCTTAGCATAATGTCGGTGTGCTCTCATTGAAAGATCTTGTGTAGTAGATGTATGGGGTTGAACCCATTCGTTGACGCTCATCCATATGTCACTTTTACCTTCACACAACAAAGACCAAGAAAAATATGTTTGTGTGTGATATTGGAGCACATCATCGATGACATGTCCTTTCATGTTCACAACACCGTTAGCACAACACAAATTTATCAAGAATAATGCATGAGCAAGGTCAATGTGTAAGAACTCCATATGAACATCTTCCAAATGCGGGAACACAAAAACTCCAAGATGTGAGACGACTATGATGTCCATCTCATGTAGAAACTCATGTGCATTGTTGCACTCACGGCATCGGAAAGAGAAATTGTTCAACATCCTTGACGCAACAAGAGGAGAATTTGGCACAAACACATACGGAAGAGTGTCCAAAATATCATCAACATGTGTGCACACAAACCATTGGAAAGAGAAATTGGTCCTCATATTTGGTGCAACACACAACATATCATCCAAAAAGTTCACCAAGTAGAAATTTGCACAACCGTGCGTGCCAACAAACCAAAGGAAAGAGAAATTGCTCTACTTGTTTGAGGCAACACCAACGGTAAAAATCACATCATCATGCTTGCAAAAGAACCATAAGAAAGAGAAATTGTTCGGTATGTTCAATGCAAAGCATGGGAAAGGTATTAGAGCCGGGTTCGATCTTGAACTTACTTGTATTATGCTCTCAAGAGCTCTCTTTGTCAACTCGTGCTCAATCGAAGTTGACATTGGCATTCTTGTACCTACACACACAATAGGCAAAGCAAAGAACGTGTGTGCATGGTATATGAACACATCATCCATCATGATGGTCCATTTCTTTTGCACATCACCATTAGCGTTAAGCAAAGCATCATAATAGATATGGTGAATATGCGGGGTAGACATGGGAACATGCTCAACATGGATATATGCAAAGTCTCCAAAATTTGAGAGAGCTATGGGGGCAATCTCATTTACAAGCATATTAACATTATGGCAAACCAAGCATTGGAAAGAGCAAGTATTCAACATTTTGGTTGCACTAATGGGAGAGTATTGCAAGCATTTTTCACAAAACATGTTCAAAGTATTATCATTGTTGTCGACAAACCTAGGGAAAGAGCAATTGTTCATCAAGGTTGTCACAACACAAGCATTAGCATCATCATTTTCATTGCAAGCAATACATGGGAAAGAGCAATTGTTCAACATATTGCAAGCAATAGGAGAGAAAGTGAAACTCCCATAGCATGGCATGGTGATATTATCATAAGCAACTAATTCCACATGATCAACCATAGTGGTATCACAAGTATCACAAGGGAATGTGAAAGAAGCATATGACATAGCAATAGGATCATCCAACTCATGCAAGCACTCATCAATCATCATGTCCACTAGTGGGATCATGGCATCATCAACACCCATATAGGTACCTTTGTAGTCCGACTCATTTGAGGTAGGTGTTGTGGAAGAGGTAGGCTCCATGTGGCATCCATGTTCATCTTCAATCAAGCATGGTGTGATAGCATCATCTTCATGCACCATGTACATCTTCTCCATGATCGGGAACTCGTCATCCATGGGACCTAATGAGACATGAGGAAACACACTAGAGGTAGAGGGTAAGTTGTTAGAATTTGAAATGGCCTCACATGACCTATCAACTACCACTCTCATCTCACATGGTGTATCACTCATGCTCTCGAAGTGTATGCACTCAAGCTCACATATAGTGGAGTCGCTCATCTCACATATAGTAGAGTCGCTCATCTCACATATAGTGGAGTCGCTCATCTCACATATAGTGGAGTCCCTCATCTCCATGGCAATGACGTCGTCGATGTCCGAGCAACCTAGCAAAGAGGAAGACAACACAAGAGGAGTAGAGGTTAATGTGCTAGAAATCAAAGCGTCCTCACTCAACTCATGTGGTGTGTCACTCTTGCTCTCAAGGTGTTTGAAGTAGGATTTGCACTCGGCTTTGTCTTTGGAGGTCATCTTGGCTTCTCGAGCCTCTAGCTCGGCAAAGTAGGCTCTCATCTTGGCCTTTTCTTGTGGGGTCATTTTGGGTGGCTCTCACTAGGAAGGGTGTATGGATGGTGGAAAGAGAACTACCAAAAGGTCAAAGCTCGCAAACCAAAATCGAGAAGATGGTTCAAGTTAGAGAATAACCGATATGTACTCACACACACACTCAAAGCACACGCAAAAGGCTAAGAACTCTATATGGTGGTAGGTGCGGATGCGGATAGCAAACGAAAAGAACCAAAGAAAATGTCTATTGTCAAATGTGGGTAAGATCCAAAGTCAAATGTCAAAAGTGGTGATCTATGTCAAGGAAACACGGAAACACACACAAGGAAGAACAATGGGGTTAGCGCGACCAAGGAAGTGAGCAAGTAACAAGGATGGTCCTAACGAAGACTATTAGCTCGGTGTCGCGCCAACACAAGAGAGACCGTAGCTTGGTTGCATATGAGAGAAGCAACTAGATTTGCACAAATGCCACTCTTCTCTTTTCTCTCTTAGTGCTTACAAGCTTTGCACTCCTTTGTATCGGTGGACACACACTCTTTTTCTATTTCTTTTTCTTTTTCTCTTTTTTTTCACTTTTTTTTCTCTATGCTTAGAAGCTTTATTTTTATCTATGTCACACTTTTTCTTCTTTTGTGTATCTTTCTCACCGAGCTTGCTTCGGAGCTTTGCTCAACACAACGCGCACACACACCCTCTCACGGTCGTGACACTTGTGCAATGCTTCGCAACACTCGGAAAGCCACTCTCAATGGGATAGGTACACAAAGAAAGAAACGGGGCTACAAGGGGTGGAGCAAGTTATACCTATTGATGTTAGGCGGTGTCAAACACACGAACTTGCGATGATCGAGGTGGTGTCGATGATGATGTCGAAGTTGCGCCGGAATCCGGGGTGCCAAAGGTGTCGTCGCGGTGTTGGTGTAGGCGCGGAAGCGTAAAAGACAACCAATGCACTCCAAATCGGAAACCGAACACAAAAGTCAATGCCCGAAAAGTTTGGTCAACATGAGCGGTCAAAGTTGTCAAAGTTGGAGTCAAGATGGATGGTCAACTGGTCGAAATTTGAGGTCAAACGGGCTCCGGAAAGTTGGTTAAGTGACATGCTGAATCTGCCAGTTTTTGTGCTGAAAGTCGTGCTGGCGGAAGTTCCGGTCCTGAGGGGCGGAAGTTCCGGTCCTGAGGGGAGGAAGTTCCGGTCCTGAGGGGCGGAAGTTCCGGTCGGGGCGGAAGTTCCGGCCAACTTCCGGTCTAGTTCCGGAAATGGTCGATTTCGTTACAGAACCATCCCGGGGCGTTTTGGCGCACTTTCGGAACTAGGCCGGAACTTGGGCGGAAGTTCCGGTCGGGCGGAAGTTCCGGTCTCTCAGGGCGGAAGTTCCGGTCCTGAGGGGCGGAAGTTCCGGTCCTGAGGGGCGGAAGTTCCGGAAATACCAGAAAATTTCAGATCTGAATCTGGATCTGCGCGAACAGCACGAACAAGCACGAACTCGGGGCGGAAAAATGGGGCGAAAATCGTCGGTTTCGAGGGGTAAACGGTGGAATTTGATGGTGAAAATTGGAGGGATGATAGATCAACACCAAAGACAACAGATCTGTGGACCAAAACCACAAACAACGCAACAAATCCTGAGATCCAAATTCGAGCTATTTTTTGGGGAAAATTTTTTGGGGAAATTTTTGGGCGAAATTGGTGGAATCGGAGGGTCAAATCCGTGGCAACCTTTGCTCAGATACCATATGATGCGGGCTAAGCCCGAGGGTGTGCCCAATCTTCACGGTTTGACCCGGGTGAGTGTGATTGCGGAGGGGGATTCGCGGGGAAGTGGATGAACGCGAAGAACACGATACAAACACACGCACACACACAATCGGTTATCCTCGTTGGCCCGAACCACCAACCGATAGAATCGCGAGAGAAAGACCAAAGGTAGAATCTCTTGCAAAAGATCGACAAATCCAAATAGAATTCCCAAAGAGTAAAAGACCAACTAAGAATAGAGTTGCAAAGCAAGAGATTCTCAATTGATAGAATTACTAGAATGGAAAAAGATCCGGATTAGGAGGGATACAATAGATGGTCACACCTAAGGTGGGGGTTTCCCAAATCCACAAAGGGATAATAGAGGCATAAGCCAATTCATCTAAACATCATCTCTCCCTCATGAAGGTGGGCGTAGGTGTCTATTTATAAGCAAGGGGATGAAGGGGTAAGTTACAAGCCAAAGGGGGCTGAGATCTGGCTGAGGTTCGATGGGGCGGAAGTTTCGGCCGTCCGGGGCGGAAGTTCCGGTCCTGGGTGGAAGTTCCGGCCATCAGGGGCGGAAGTTCCGGCCACAGCTCTGCTGTGCGAGTATCTTCAGTCTTGACAGCATCTGGGCGGAAGTTCCGGCTATGTTGGGCGGAAGTTCCGGCCTGGAGCGTCCAGCGCTTCTTTCTCCTTCTCTTCCATGCTTCCGTGACATCGGCCTTGCGTCCTCGGGTCTCCGTGGCATCCTCTCTTCCCTCCGTACTCGTCGTCGAGTTCCTATCATCAAGATGTGACGGAGTATGAAGTAGTATATCGTTCCAAGTATGATGAGGTCTAAGACCCCGTGTGTGGCCCGATCTTGCGGTTGACCCGAAATCCAAAGGAGGGAGAGAGGGAGAACGCGAAGAACACGATGAACACGAAGAACACGATGAACTCACGCACGCACACCAACCCGATACAATCGATACTTACCCCGTGGCTCGATGGACCACGCCAATAGAATCAACCCGGAAGAGACACGCGGTAGAATTCCGAGCGGAGAGATTGGTGAGGGAGATGAATCTAGGAGTGGGAGAGAGAGTGGGTAACACTAGAATCTCACACACCAAATCCAATCATCCAACATGGGTTGCCTTGATACAAAGGGGATGAAACCCTAGGGAGACAAAGCTCATCTTCATGTTTAAGCTATCATCTTGTCTAAAGAGGTAAGGGGGTGTCTAGGGTCTATATATAGGCCTACAAGACAACACATGGCGGAAAGGTACATAAGTGGGTAACTTAGGCAGTTTGGTGGGTAGTTTCCGACGGATCCGGTCTGGGCCGGTCGGGCCAGGAGCTGGGACCGGGCGGTCCGGTTGTGGAGCCGGTTGACCGGTCGCCAACCGGGCAGGTCGGTCTGGGGCCCGGTCGGACCGGACTCTGGGCCGGCTGGGCCTCCTCCTCCCTCTTCCTTCTTCTCTTCTTTCCTTCTTCTTCTTCCTTCTTCCTTCCTTCTTCTTCTTCCTTCTTCCTTGCACCATGATGAATGGCTCCTCTTCTCTTCCCTCGCTTCCTTGCACCATGGGTGTTCCTCCTCTCCGGTTCCTCAATGATTCTTGTACCTAATGATATGTAGCACACCGATATGAGGTAGCATTCCATTCAAGGTATTGACGAGGTCGAGTATCGAGAGGAAGGAGTTCACCTTGTCGTGTGTAGCGTGGTTTAGGGTTGAAGGTCCACTTGGGGGACTCTTTGGCCATGGTGTAGCGTCGCCGATAGGCGGGTTGCACTTGTTGGTCTTGATGTAGCGACGTCGGTGACCGGGGCTACATCATCTCCCCCCCCTTGGGGAAGAGTCGTCCTCGACTCTTGTTCCATCTCATCGACGGTGTAGTCCATGACGATTCTCCCATGTTGTGGTAGAGGGATAAAGTCGCGGTCGAAGAAGAACTTGGAGAAAAACGAGTTGCAAATGGTTCTCCAAGAGGCGAACAAGAGGCTCTCAATCAAATACGAAGCATCAAGTCGTTTCTCCAAGAGGCAATAGGCAAAAATGGGAACCAAAAGAGTGTGTTTGTATCCAAAATGTGGAAGGTCAAAAGTTTGTGCATGTAAGAGTTGTATGGTGTGAAGAATGTGTGGTATGGCCTTGTCCCAAGCAAATGGAACAAACAAAAGGCTAGTATGAGCGGCAAAATTTGGGGCAAAATTGTTATGTGCAATGGCAAAACGATGGAGACTTCGAGCTTGGGAGTGTATGGTTGGCGTGAGCCGGGTATGAGCCTCCTCAAGTGTGAAAGAATCCATTGCAAATGCCAAAGATGAAATGAAAAATCCGAAGAAGGGCAACTTTTTGTGTGACATGTGGCACAAGATGCATAAGGTATCTCTCACATATATGACATGGTCCTTGAGATTCTCGAAGTGTATGATGAAAGCATCAAAACATACAACAATCATTGTGCCAACAAGATGTGTCAAGATATGTTGCAAAAGAGGCAAAAGGGGTGACGAGGAAATGGACCAAACCGGAAGCTCGACAAGACAAGTCGGAAACACACGAGGGCGAAGGCGTTTGGGAACATACCCTTTGGTGTGAATCCCGTGGGTTGGATCATGTATCTCGTCCTTGTTGGGGTAGCTCTCAATTGCGCGTTTCGTCAACTCATGCTCCGTGGCGGTGGAAGTTGATGGTCGGGTATCTACACATGGAATGAGCAAAACAAAGAGCGTATGTGCATGGTAGAGGAACACATCATCCATCATGATGTTCCAAGACTTGTGCACATCACCATTAGTGTCAAGCAAGATAGTATGAAATGCATGGCGATAGTGCAAATGGCATGAAGGTGCATTCATGGCATGTGGCAACTCATGATCATCAAAAGGTGAGAAGGCTATGGTGGCCATCTCATGGACAATGAAATAAGCATTCTTGCATACCGAGCATAAGAAAGAGCAATTGTTCCTAATCTTGGATGCAAGGATCATGGAATGGTGCAAACATTGTGGGCAAAGCATGCGGAAGCTAATGTCATCACTATCATCATCATTGCAAGCAATACATGGTAAAGAGCAAGTGGTCGGCATATTGCAATCAATGGTGGAAAAATTAAAGCTCTCATAGCATGGCATGGTCAAAGTATCACAAGCACTCAAGTCCACATGATCAACAATGTTATCAAGCAAAGTATCACATGGGAACATGAAAGTAGCATATGATGTATCAAATGTGTCATCAAGATCATGCATGCATTCAAAAGTCATCATGTCCACTAGTGGGATCATGGCATCACCAACACCTATGTTGTTACCTTTGTAGGCCGACTCATTTGAAGTAGGTGTGGTGGAAGTAGGAGGATCCATGTGGTCGACATGTCCATCTTGGAGCAAGCATGGTGAGATATCATCGTCGGCATGCACCATGTACATCGTCTCCATGATCGGGAACTCATCCTCCGTGGAACCTAGTGCAACATAAGGAGACACAATCGAGGGAGAGGTTAATGTGTTAGCAAATGCGATGTCCTCCATGGACCTATCATCTACCTCTCTCAACTCACTTTGTGTATCACTCATGTCCTCCAATTGGAAGCACTCAAACTCACATGTGGAGTGGTAGTCACTCAACTCACTATCACTCTCGCTCAAGTGGGCTAGGTGGCTCTCATGCTCACATGGGTTTGGTACCAACTCATCAATCAAGCATATGGGAGTAGGCTCGACTTTCTCATCTCCATGCGTCTCCTTGGTTGAAGGGAGATTCCCATGCTCAACCATCTCAACTCCATGCGCCTCCATAGGTGAAGGGAAGATCCCATGCTCACCATGCTCAACTCCATCTCCTCCCAAGTCATCCTCCATCGGTGGCGCCGTAGCGTCGTGGAGAGCTATGCTCGGATCCACAGCATCCTTGTGTTGGCCTTGTCGATCTTCATCTTGAAGTGTGGGCGTCGAAGGCTTCTTGGTGGCTTGAGCTTGGAGCTTGTCGAAGAAGAGTGTCTTGGCGCTTGGCTTTGTGCATTGCCATGCCTCATGACCCTTGTCCTTGCACACCTCACATAGGAGATTGGGACATTCCCGTGGAGGGTGGCCTTGTTGCTTGCACTTGTAGCATCGGAGTCCATAGGCACGTGACGAGGTAGAGGCCATTGTGGTGGTGGCACTAGAGGTGGAAGTCGTCGTATGAGGAAGATATGCGCGATGTGCACTTGCTATCCTCGGGGTGGTAGACACCGGATGATGGTGTTTGTCGTCTTCATGTCGAGGATCTCGTCTTCGGGCATCATCACCATGGCTTGAGGAGTGTCGTCGATGATCCGTGGAAGATGTGTGTCGATGGCGCTCATGGAGTATCTTGTGTCGGCGGTGATCATGTGGTGACGTATGTCGATGGGCTCCATGAGGTGGTGATGGTCGACGACGATCATGAGATGGTGTATGTCGATGACGATCATGAGATGGTGTATGTCGATGACGATCCTCGACATGCCTAGATGATGTCTCATGTGGCGTGGCATGTCGCTTGTGGCGCCTTGTGGAGCTTGGAGAAGAGTGTCGATGACGATCATGTCGGGGACGCTCTTGATGCTCCATATGATGTACTTGAGGTCGACGATCTTGTGCATAAGCACGCTCATGGTGGCGCCTTGTGGAGCTCGAAGAAGTGTGTCGATGACGCTCATGTTGAGGACGTTCTTGGTGGTCCAAATGATGGTGCCATCGTGGATGTCCTCCATCTTCATATGTAGCTCCCTTGGCCAAGTATGGATGCGAGGGCGCATCGTCTTTGCTCCATGTGGAGACTAGGTGAGGCTCCGCCATGGTGTCGATGTCGAAGTCGTGGCGTTGCTCCACCATGTCGTCCATGAGTGGTGAGCTAGTGTCGATGTAGAGCTCGTCGATGTCGTCCTCGAGGTGGTGCTCCACCATGTCGTCCATGTCGTCCTCGAGGTGGTGCTCCACCATGTCGTCCATGTCGTGCTCGAGGTGGTGCTCCACCATGTCGTCCATGCATGAGGAGCCATTGTCGATGTAGAGCTCCTCGATGTTGGTCATGTCGGTGATGCTTGTGGAGCTAGATTCGGTGTCGAGCTCCACATGTTCCTCCACATCCGCGGTGCTTGAGGAGGTGTCCTCCTCGAAGTGCTCCATGTACTCCTCCGTGTCGTCTCCGTCGCTATACATGTTAGCACGATGGTATCTATATGGTGTATGTTAGTGGAAGAAGACTACCTCGATATCTTACCGTGGTATGATAAGATCGGGGCGATCCAAAAAGCCGAGGCCAAAATCAATTGTATCGGGTACTCACACAAAAGCACACGCAAAAGCTAGCAAATATGGTGGTAGGTGAGTGTGGTGGAAAGCCCAAAAGACGAAATCCGAAATCAAGTTTGTTGTTAAGAGTGGGTGAAGTCCAACGAAATCAAATGTCAAAGTGATGATCACTAGAAACACGGAAAAGATATGGAACACACACACGAGATGAACGGGGTTAGTGCGACCAAGGAATGAGCGGAAAAGTGTATGAAGCCCTTAATCAAGGGTGCTCGGTGTCACACTAACACAAGAAGAGATCAAAGCTTTGGTTGCAACGAAGAGACAACAAGATTTGCACGCGGCCTCTCTTCTCTTTTTCTCTCTTTTGCTTAAAATCTTTTCCCTCTTTTGTATTTGGTGGCACTTGCACTCTTTTGTAACTATGGTGGCGCTTTGTACACTTTGGTATGTATGATGGCACTATGCACACTTGTGCTCTTTTTGTATTTTGGCGGCTTTTTCTCGCACTATGTTAGCGTTAGCTCGCTTTTGCTATCTTGCCACACGAGTTTTGCTTAGAAGCTTTACTCCACACGACACACACACCTCACAATCGGGGCCACGTGCAATGTCTCGCAACACTCGATAAGCAATGCTCGTAGGATAGATCGCAAAAGGAAGAGGGGCTACACGGTGGGGAGCAAGTTATACCTAGATGAAAAGTTAGGCGGTGTCGTAACACACAACTTGCGAGGATGGCGACGATGGTGTCGTAGTTGCGCCGGAGTCCGGGGTGCCGAAGGTGTCGCCGCGGTGTTGATGTAGACGCGGAAGCTCGAAAGACAATCCTTGCACTCCAAAACGGAAACCGGGCAAAATAAGTCAATGCCCGAAAATTTGGGTCACGACGAGCGATCGAAGGTGTCAAAATTTTGGAGTCGAAAAATTTCGGAAATGGTGTCAAAATTAGAGTCAAAATGAAAGGGGATAACTGTGAAAGTTTGGGGTCAAACGGGCGCCGGAAAGTTGTCAAAATTTGGAGCAAAAAGTGGAGTCAAAATGGGCGAAAACTGGGTCAAACCCGGTCCAGAACCCGGTCAAACCGGACCTGGGACCGGCCGGCCCGGTCCAGAACCGGATCTGGAACCGGATGGGCCCCTGGACTTGGCCCGGATGGCACCGGTCAGAGCCCCGGTTGCAGACCGGACGGCCCGGTCAGAAATCCGGTCTGACCGGATTTTGCGCTGGGCGAGATGCGATGGCAGGGCGGATCGATCAGCGAGCTGGGCGAGCGCTTGCGGGCGGCCTGAGCAGGTGCGGCCGTTGGCAGCGCGGGCACGTGGTGGCGTCTGGTGGCGTGCGGCCTGCCTGGGAGGAGGCTCTCGGCGCGGGCGTCCTGCGCGCGGGCGGCGGCCGCGTGTGGCGAGCAGAGCGGGGCACCGTGCGTGGTGGTTGAGCGCGTGGAGGCGGCGTGGGCCAAGCAGGCCGGAGCTCAGCGTGGGGGTGGAGGCGAGCGGTGGTGGTGGGGCGGTTTGGGCCGAGCTGCAGGGAAACGAGCGGGCGGCTTGGTGGTGTGGGCGGGCCGGGGCGGTGGAAGGCCAGGGGCCAAGGCGCGCGAGCGGCAGTGGAGCTTGGGCGCAGGCTGGGCGGAAGCGGGAGTGAGCGGGAGCCAGGCTTGCTGCGCGCGGCCAGGGTGCGGGTGAGGCCTGCGCGCGTGCGGGCGGTTGGGGCGGCCGCTGCTGCTCGTGTTGACCCGCACAGAGAAGATGAACGCGGGCTGTTCTTGACGAAAAACGGACAGAAAAATGCTCAGATTCGAGCGAAACTTGATGAAATCGAGGGGGAAAAAGATGGGGAAGTGTAGATCAACACCAGTAACATCAGATCCATGGACCAAAACCACTCAAAACGCAACGAAATCGCAGATCCGTCAAAAGGCAATTTAGGGCTATTTTTGGGGATTTTTTTGGGGAAAATTTTCAGAGATGAAATTGGGTGGGTGGGGGGTCAAATCCGCGGAAACCAAAGGCTGCTGATACCATATGATGAGGTCTAAGACCCCGTGTGTGGCCCGATCTTGCGGTTGACCCGAAATCCAAAGGAGGGAGAGAGGGAGAACGCGAAGAACACGATGAACACGAAGAACACGATGAACTCACGCACGCACACCAACCCGATACAATCGATACTTACCCCGTGGCTCGATGGACCACGCCAATAGAATCAACCCGGAAGAGACACGCGGTAGAATTCCGAGCGGAGAGATTGGTGAGGGAGATGAATCTAGGAGTGGGAGAGAGAGTGGGTAACACTAGAATCTCACACACCAAATCCAATCATCCAACATGGGTTGCCTTGATACAAAGGGGATGAAACCCTAGGGAGACAAAGCTCATCTTCATGTTTAAGCTATCATCTTGTCTAAAGAGGTAAGGGGGTGTCTAGGGTCTATATATAGGCCTACAAGACAACACATGGCGGAAAGGTACATAAGTGGGTAACTTAGGCAGTTTGGTGGGTAGTTTCCGACGGATCCGGTCTGGGGCCGGTCAGACCGGGCCTGGGACCGGGCGGTCCGGTTGTGGAGCCGGTTGACCGGTCGCCAACCGGGCAGGTCGGTCTGGGGCCCGGTCGGACCGGACTCTGGGCCGGCTGGGCCTCCTCCTCCCTCTTCCTTCTTCTCTTCTTTCCTTCTTCTTCTTCCTTCTTCCTTCCTTCTTCTTCTTCCTTCTTCCTTGCACCATGATGAATGGCTCCTCTTCTCTTCCCTCGCTTCCTTGCACCATGGGTGTTCCTCCTCTCCGGTTCCTCAATGATTCTTGTACCTAATGATATGTAGCACACCGATATGAGGTAGCATTCCATTCAAGGTATTGACGAGGTCGAGTATCGAGAGGAAGGAGTTCACCTTGTCGTGTGTAGCGTGGTTTAGGGTTGAAGGTCCACTTGGGGGACTCTTTGGCCATGGTGTAGCGTCGCCGATAGGCGGGGTTGCACTTGTTGGTCTTGATGTAGCGACGTCGGTGACCGGGGCTACATCAAAGTAGGCGATTCGAGGCACGCGTAAAGGAGAAGATTCACCTTAGCGTGCCATCTTGTCGATGAAGCATATGATGTGGCGAAGACCGAAGGTCGGGCTACATCAGGTAGACACCCTATCATGGTGTTTGTTGCCTTCATGTCGAGGCTCTCGTCTTCGTGCATCATCACCATGGCTTGAGTGGTGTCGTCGAAGACTCGTGGAAGATGTTGGTCGGTGGAGATCATGAAGTGGCTTGTGGCGGCGAAGCTCATGTGGTGACGTATGTCGATGACGTTCCTTGCCATGCCTAGATGATGGCTCATGCGACTTGGCATGTTGCTTGCGGCACCTTGTGGAGCTTGGAGAAGAGTGTCGATGACGCTCATGATGGGGACGCTCTTGATGCTCCAAATGGTGTACTTGAAGTCGACGATCTTGTGCATAAGCACTCTCATGGTGGCGCCTTGTGGAGCATGGAGAAGTATGTCGATGACGCTCATGATGGGGACGCCCTTGACGATCCATATGATGGTGCCCTCGTGGAGGTCCTCCATCTTCATATGTAGCTCCATTGGCCAAGTAGGGGTATGTAGGAGCATCGTCTTTGCTCATCGTGGAGCGTAGGTGAGGCTCCGCCATGGTGTCGATGTCGTACTCGTGGCGTTGCTCCACCATGTCGTCCATGAGTGGTGAGCCATTGTCGATGTAGAGCTCGTCGATGTCGTCCTCAAGGTTGTGCTCCACCATGTTGTCCATGCTTGAGGAGCCATTGTCGATGTAGGGCTCGTCGAAGTTGTCCTCAAGGTGGCTCTGCACCATGTCTTCCATGCTTGAGGAGCCATTGTCGATGTAGAGCTCCTCGATGTCGGTCATGTCGGTGATGCTCGCGGAGCCATAGTCGGTGTCGAGCTCCACATGTTCCTCCACATCCGCGGTGTTTGAAGAGGAATCCTCCTCGAAGTGCTCCGTGTACTCCTCCGTATCTTCTTCGTCGCTATACATGTTAGGATGACAATATCTATATGGTGTATGTTAGTGGAAGAACACTACCCCGCAACCTTACCGTGGTATGACAAGATTGGGGTGATCCAACAAAACCGAGAGTTAGAACAATTGCATCGGGGACTCACACAAAAGCACACGCAAAAGCTAGCAAATATGGTGTTAGGCGAGTGTTGTGGAAAGCCAAAAGACAAATCCAAGATCGAGTATGTTGTCAAGAGTGGGTGAAATCCAAAAATTCAAATGTCAAAGCGATGATCACTATAAACACGGAAAGATATGGAACGCACACACGAGATGAACGGGGTTAGTGCGACCAAGGAATGAGCGGAAAAGTGTATGTATAAGTGCTCGGTGTCA
The DNA here is from genome assembly GCF_019359855.2 of Lolium perenne. NCBI lineage: Eukaryota > Viridiplantae > Streptophyta > Magnoliopsida > Poales > Poaceae > Lolium > Lolium perenne. The sequence goes on along the minus strand of NW_027249060.1, from coordinate 116,246 downwards.
CACTAACACAAGGAGAGCCAAAGCTTCGGTTGCAAACGAAGAGACAACAAGATTCACACGTGGCCTCTCTTCTCTTATCTCTCTTTTGCTTAGAAGCTTTTTCTCTTTTGTATATGGTGGCACTTAACACTCTTTTGTATATGTGGTGGCACTTTGTACACTTTTGTATGTATGATGGCACTTGCACTCTTTTGGTGCTTTTCTTTCTTTTTCACGCTCTATGTTAGCGTTAGCTCACTTTTGCTATCTTGCCACACGAGTTTTGCTTAGAAGCTTGACTCCACACTACACACACACCTCACAATCGGGGCCACGTGCAATGTCTCGCAACACTCAATAAGCAATGCTCGATAGGATAGATCGCAAAAGAAGAGGGGTTACAAGGGGAATGCAAGTTATACCTAAGATGTTAGGCGGTGATGAACACACAACTTGCGATGAAGGTGGTGGTGTCAAGAGTACGGTTGCAAGTCCGGGGTGCCGAGGATGTCGTCGCTTGCTTCGTAGCTGCGGATTAGTTGTACAAACAAGGCACTCAAACCGGAACAAGCAAACACACGTTAGCGGAAGAAAACGGTCAAAGTAGCTTGGCGGCGGTGGCGGTGGTAAGCCGGTGGTGGGTGGTGTCGATGCCCTTGCGGTTGCGGCGGAGGTTATGGGGCCGTGGTGATGTTTCCCGGTGGTTTGGGGAGGGTGGCGGTGCTTGCCGGCGGCGGAGAGGGTGGCGGTGGTTGGCGGAGGTGGTGGTGGAGGTGGCGCCCGGTTGGCGCCCGGTTGACCAGGCCCTGGACCGGCCTGCCCGGTCTACAGCCCGCTGGATCGGGTTCTCTGGTCCGGTTGGCGCCCGGTTGGCGCCCGGTTTGCGCCCGGTCTGGCGCCCGGTTGACCGGCCCTGGCGCCAGGCTGTCCGGTCAGTGGCCCGGCTGGCGCCCGGTCGACCGGATTTCGCGGGGCACAGTTTTTCTCTCTCCTGTTCTTGAGCGAAATCAAGCCAAATCGACCAAAACGAAGGGAAATGATGGAATTGGGGGCTAAAAGTTGGGGGGATAGTAGTTCAAGCACTCCAACACCAAATCCATGGACCAAAACCACTCAAAACGCAACCAAATCACAGATCGGTCAAAAGGCAAATTAGGGCTATTTTTGGGGATTTTTGGGGAAAAATTTTAGAGACGAAATTGGATGGGTGGGGGTCAAATCCGCGGAAACCAAAGGCTGCTGATACCATATGATGAGGTCTAAGACCCCGTGTGTGGCCCGATCTTGCGGTTGACCCGAAATCCAAAGGAGGGAGAGAGGGAGAGCGCGAAGAACACGATGAACACGAAGAACACGATGAACTCACGCACGCACACCAACCCGATACAATCGATACTTACCCCGTGGCTCGATGGACCACGCCAATAGAATCAACCCGGAAGAGACACGCGGTAGAATTCCTGATGTAGCCCCGCTCAAGGACGAAACTACATCATGGCCAACGTTTCCCCCAAGTGAACCAATGACCCGAGCCCGAGTGAAATCCATACATGATAAGGTGAATTCACTCCTTTCTACACTTGAACTCGACATAACCTTGGACGGATTGCTACCTCATGCCTATGTCTATATGTCATTAGGTACCAATCTCGTCAAGGACCCGAAGGGAGCGTCAAGGAGCCGAGGAGGGAAAGAAGCCTCATTGCTCATGAACAAGAAGAAGAAGAAGACGAAGGAGAAGGGCCCCAGCCGCCTGCATCGACGCTCCGGCACTGCCGGCCTCTGGACGCCGGCACTGCCGGCCTGCACACCCCGGCACTGCCGGCCCCAGGATGCCGGCACTGCCGGCCTGCTCACCCCGGCACTGCCGGCCCCCAGACGCCGGCACTGCCGGCCCCACCTGCTGATGGCGCCTCGAAGACCAGGCCGGCACTGCCGCCGGATCCTGACCGGCACTGCCGGCCCATCCCAAGTTGACTTCATCCCAACCGTCTATTTATCATCTATGGTCACCAACACTTTATTGTAATGCCCCTTTTACCCCTGGACGGATCTGGGCCTATATATACCTCTCTCCCCACCCCTTAGCTCTTTAGACAAGATGATAGCTTAAACATGGATATGAGCTTTGTCTCCCTAGGGTTTCATCCCTCTGTAATCAAGGCAACCCTTGTTGTTGATCTAGATCTGTGAGTGAGATTCTAGTGCGAGCACTCTCTCTCCCTCTCCGATCTCCTTCTCCAACACCGGTCTCTCTCCTCGGAATTCTACCGCGGTCTCTTCCGTAGGAGATTCTATCGGCGTGGTCCATCGAGCCACGGGGGTAAGTAATCGGTTGTATCGGGTAGGTGTGCGTGCGTGAGTTCCTCGTGTTCTTCGTGTTCTTCGCGCTCTCCCTCTCCTTCCCCTTTGGATTTCGGGTCAACCGCGAGATCGGGCCACACACGGGGTCTTAGACCTCATCATATGGTATCTGAGCAAAGGTTGCCACGGATTTGACCCTCCGATTCCACCAATTTCGCCCAAAAATTTCCCCAAAAAAATTTTTCCCCAAAAAATAGCTCGAATTTGGATCTCTGGATTTGTTGCGTTTTTTGTGGTTTTGGTCCACAGATCTGTTGTCTCTTGTGCTGATCTATCAATCCCCCAATTTTCGTGGCCTAATTCCTTATACATCTCCGGCAATCGACGATTTTGTGCCAAATTTTCCGCTGCAGTTCGAGCTGTTCGTGCGAGTTCATCGTTGCCCGGCACTGCCGGTACATCTTGAGCGGCACTGCCGCCACGCATCCGCCACCACCAGCTCCCGCCAGCAGCTCGATCCAGGACCAGGGCCGGCTCCACGCTGCGCCCCGCTTGCCCCACCTACCGCCGCCAGGCCCATAGCCCCGCTACAGCACGCGCGCAGCCCGGCGTCGCCAACCATCTGCCAGCTCCGCGAGCGCGCCCGCATACCACCACTCGCCCGCGCCCCAAGCGCGCCAACCACCGGCCGCTGCCAGCTCCTACAGCGCCACGCGCGCCACTCCCACCCACGCGCTGCCGCCCGCTGCCCTGCCTTGCTCCCGCCGCCACCAGCAAGCCAAGCAGCAGCTTCCGCCCAGCTCTGCCTCAGCCCGCTCCCAGCTCGCTTACTGACTCCATCCGCACGCGCAGCAGCAATCCAAACCAGCAGCACTGATTCGGCCGCCCGCTAACCTGCTGCTCCGCTCGCCCATGTAAATCCCAAGCGTTTCCGCTCAAGATTTTCATCTGCAATTTCAGCCCGGCACTGCCGCCTCCATCCAACCGGCACTGCCGTGCTGCTCCCTCCGGCACTACCGGCCGTACCACTCCGGCACTGCCGGCTCATGTAGCGTCTTGACACAGTTTCATCTCATTTGGATTCAACTTTTTGCCCCAAATCTTGACAACTTTTCGGCGCCCGTTTGACTCCAATTTTGACCAACATACTCCAAATACTCTACATAGCCCACCTCTAATTTTTGACGATTTTTGGAGCCCAACTTTTGACCGCTCGTTTTGACCCAACTTTTCGGGCATTGACATTTTTTGCTCGGTTTTCGATTTGGAGTGCATCGGTTGTCTATTTCGCTTACGCGCCTACATCAACACCGCGACGACACCGTTGGCACCCCGGATTCCGGTGCAACTTCAACATCGTCATCGACACCACCACTTCGCCATCGCAAGTTCGTGTGCTTGACACCGCCTAACATCAATAGGTATAACTTGCCTCCCCTTGTAGCCCCGTTTCTTTCTTTGTGTACCTATCCCATTGAGAGTGGCTTTCCGAGTGTTGCGAAGCATTGCACAAGTGTCACGACCGTGAGAGGGTGTGTGTGCGTTGTGTTGAGCAAAGCTCCGAAGCAAGCTCGGTGAGAAAGATACACAAAAGAAGAAAGAGTGTGACATATATATAGAGAAAAAGAAAGCTTCTAAGCATAGGAAAAAAAAAAAAAAAAAAGAGAAAAGGGAAAAGGAAATACAAAAAGAGTGTGTGTCCACCGATACAAAGGAGTGCAAAGCTTGTGAGCACTAAGAGAGAAAAGAGAAGAGTGACATTTGTGCAAATCTTGTTGCTTCTCTCATATGCAACCAAGCTACGGTCTCTCTTGTGTTGGCGCGACACCGAGCTAATAGTCTTCGTTAGAACCATCTTGTTACTTGCTCACTTCCTTGGTCGCGCTAACCCCATTGTTCTTCCTTGTGTGTGTTTCCGTGTTTCCTTGATATAGATCACCGCTTTTGACACTTGACTTTGGATCTTACCCACATTTGACAATAGACATTTTCTTTGGTTCTTTTCGTTTGCTATCCACTTCCTAACCTACCACCATATTTGCTAGCTTTTGCGTGTGCCTTTGTGTGTGTGCCCGATACAATTGATTTTGACCTCGGCTTGTTGGATCGCCCCGATCTTATCACACCACGGTAAGATTGCGAGGTAGTGTTCTTCCACTAACATACACCATATACATACCATCGTGCTAACATGGATAGCGAAGATGAGGATACGGAGGAGTACACGGAGCACTCCGAGGAGGACACCTCCTCAAGAACCGCGGATGTGGAGGAACATGTGGAGCTCGACACCGACTATGGCTCCGCGAGCATCGCCAACATGACCGACATCGAGGAGCTCTACACCGACTTTGGCTCCGCGAGCATCACCGACATGACCGACATCGAGGAGCTCTACATCGACAATGGCTCCTCATGCATGGACGACATGTTGGAGCACCACCTCGAGGACGACATGGACGACATGTTCGAGCACCACCTTGAGGACGACATCGACGAGCTCTACATCGACAATGACTCACCACTCATGGACGACATGATGGAGCAACGCCACGAGTACGACATCGACAACATGGCGGAGCCTCACCTACGCTCCATGATGAGCAAAGACGATGCTCCCAAGTACACCTACGTCCCCAATGGAGCTACATATGAAGATGGAGGACCTCCACGATGGCGCCATCATATGGTTCACCAAGAGCGTCCTCAACATGAGCGTCATCGACACACTACTCCGAGCTCCACAAGGCACCACCATGACCGTGCTTATGCACAAGATCGTCGACCTCAAGTACATCATATGGAGCATCAAGAGCGTCCCCAACATGATCGTCGTCGACATTCTTCTCCAAGCTTCACAAGGCTCCACAAGCGACATGCCAAGCCACATGAGCCATCATCTAGGCATGTTGAGGATCGTCATCGACACACACCATCACATGATCGTCGTCGACCACCACCATCTCATGGATCCCATCGACACATGTCACCACGTGATTTTCACCGACACAAGCCACTCCATGAGCGCCATCGACAAACATCTTCCACGGATCTTCGACGACACCACTCAAGCCATGTTGATGATGCCCGAAGACGAGAGCCTCGACATGAAGACGACCACCGCCACCATACGGTGTCTACCACTCCGAGGATGGCAAGTGCACATCGTGCATACCTTCCTCATACGGCGACTTCCACCTCTAGTGCCACCACCACAATGGCCTCTACCTCGTCACACGCCTATGGACTCCGATGCTACAAGTGCAAGCAACAAGGCCACCCTCCACGGGAATGTCCCAATCTCCTATGTGAGGTGTGCAAGGCCAAGGGTCATGAGGCATGGCAATGCACAACGCCAAGCGCCAAGACGCTCTACTTTGACGAGCTACAAGCCCAAGCCACCAAGAAGCCTTCGACGCCCACACTTCAAGATGAAGATCACCAAGGTGAACTCAAGGATGTTGTGGATACGAGCCTAGCTCTCCACGACACTACGGCGCCACCGATGGAGGACGACTTGGGAGGCGATGGAGATGAGAAGGGTGAGCATGGGATTTTCCCTTCACCTATGGAGGCGCATGGAGATGAGAAAGTCGAGCCTACTCCCATATGCTTGATTGATGAGTTGGTACCAATCCCATGTGAGCATGAGAGCCACCTAGCCCACTTGAGCGAGAGTGATAGTGAGTTGAGTGACTACTACTCCACATGTGAGTTTGAGTGCTTCCAATTGGAGGACATGAGTGATACACAAAGTGAGTTGAGAGAGGTAGATGGTAGGTCCATGGAGGACATCACTTTTGCTAACACCTTAACCTCTCCCTCTTTGTTGTCTCCTTATGTTGCACTAGGTTCCGAGGAGGACGAGTTCCCGATCATGGAGACGATGTACATGGTGCATGACGACGATGATATCTCACCATGCTTGCTCCAAGATGGACATGTCGACCACATGGATCCTCCTACTTCCACCACACCTACTTCAAATGAGTCGCCCGACAAAGGTAACAACATAGGTGTTGGTGATGCCATGATCCCACTAGTGGACATGATGATTTATGAGCGCATGCATGATCTTGATGATCCATTTGCTACGTCACATGCTACTTTCATGTTCCCATGTGATACTTTGCTTGACAACATTGTTGATCATGTGGATTTGAGTGCTTGTGATACCTTGAACATGCCATGCTATGAGAGCTTTAATTTCTCCACCATTGCTTGCAACATGTCGACCACTTGCTCTTTACCATGTATTGCTTGCAATGACAATGATAATGATGACATTAGCTTCCGCATGCTTTGCCCTTCATGCTTACACCATTCCATGATCCTTGCATCCAAGATTGTGAACAATTGCTCTTTCTTATGCTTGGAATGCAAGAATGCTTATTTCGTTGTACATGAGATGGCCCCCATAGCTTTCTCAACTTTTGATGATCATGAGTTCCCACATGCCACGCATGCACCTTCATGCAGTTTGCACTATCGCCATGCATTTCATACTATCTTGCTTGACACTAATGGTGATGTGCACAAGTCTTGGAACATCATGATGGATGATGTGTTCCTTTACCACGCACACACGCTCTTTGTTCTATCTATTGTGTGTATAGGTACCCGAATGACAACTTCCACCGCTACGGAGCATGAGCTCACGAAACGCGCAATTGAGAGCTACCCCAACAAGGACCTAACCCGCGGGAATCACACCAAAGGGTATGTTCCCAAACGCCTTCGCCCTCGTGTGTTTCCGGCTTGTCTTGTCGAGCTTCCGGTTTGGACCAATGCCTCGTCACCTCTTTTGCTTCTTATGCAACATATCTTGACACATCTTGTTGGCACAATGGTTGTTGTATATCTTGATGTTATCATCATACACTCCAAGAATCTCAAGGACCATGTCATACATGTGAGAGACACCTTATGCATCTTGTGCCACATGTCACTCATAAAGTTGCTCTTCTTTGGATTTTTCATTTCATCTTTGGCATTTGCAATGGATTCTTTCACACTTGAGGAGGCCCATACTCGGCTCACGCCAACCATACTCTCCCAAGCTCGAAGTTTCCATCACTTTGCCATTGCACATAACAATTTTGCCCCAAATTTTGCCGCCGATACTTGCCTTTTGTTTGTTCCATTTGCTTGGGACAAGGCCACACCACACATTCTTCACACCATACAACGCTTACGTGCACAAACTTTTGACCTTCCACATGTTGGATACACCCACACTATTTTGGTTCCCAATTTTGCCAATTGCCTCTTGGAGTTTTCCCTTCGCAAGTGGTTTTTCTCCAAGTTCTTCTTCGACCGCGACTCCCCAACTCTACATGGGACAACCGTCATGGACTACCTCTTCGATGAGGAGGAACAAGAGTCGAGGACGACTCTTCCCCAAGGGGGGGGAGATGATGTAGCCCCGCTCAAGGACGAAACTACATCATGGCCAACGTTTCCCCCAAGTGAACCAATGACCCGAGCCCGAGTGAAATCCATACATGATAAGGTGAATTCACTCCTTTCTACACTTGAACTCGACATAACCTTGGACGGATTGCTACCTCATGCCTATGTCTATATGTCATTAGGTACCAATCTCGTCAAGGACCCGAAGGGAGCGTCAAGGAGCCGAGGAGGGAAAGAAGCCTCATTGCTCATGAACAAGAAGAAGAAGAAGACGAAGGAGAAGGGCCCCAGCCGCCTGCATCGACGCTCCGGCACTGCCGGCCTCTGGACGCCGGCACTGCCGGCCTGCACACCCCGGCACTGCCGGCCCCAGGATGCCGGCACTGCCGGCCTGCTCACCCCGGCACTGCCGGCCCCCAGACGCCGGCACTGCCGGCCCCACCTGCTGATGACGCCTCGAAGACCCAGGCCGGCACTGCCGCCGGATCCTGACCGGCACTGCCGGCCCCTCCCGAGTTGACTTCATCCCAACCGTCTATTTATCATCTATGGTCACCAACACTTTATTGTAATGCCCCTTTTACCCCTGGACGGATCTGGGCCTATATATACCTCTCTCCCCACCCCTTAGCTCTTTAGACAAGATGATAGCTTAAACATGGATATGAGCTTTGTCTCCCTAGGGTTTCATCCCTCTGTAATCAAGGCAACCCTTGTTGTTGATCTAGATCTGTGAGTGAGATTCTAGTGCGAGCACTCTCTCTCCCTCTCCGATCTCCTTCTCCAACACCGGTCTCTCTCCTCGGAATTCTACCGCGGTCTCTTCCGTAGGAGATTCTATCGGCGTGGTCCATCGAGCCACGGGGGTAAGTAATCGGTTGTATCGGGTAGGTGTGCGTGCGTGAGTTCCTCGTGTTCTTCGTGTTCATCGTGTTCTTCGCGCTCTCCCTCTCCTTCCCCTTTGGATTTCGGGTCAACCGCGAGATCGGGCCACACACGGGGTCTTAGACCTCATCAATTCCGAGCGGAGAGATTGGTGAGGGAGATGAATCTAGGAGTGGGAGAGAGAGTGGGTAACACTAGAATCTCACACACCAAATCCAATCATCCAACATAGGTAGCCTTGATACAAAGGGGATGAAACCCTAGGGAGACAAAGCTCAACTTCATGTCTAAGCCTAAATCTTGTCTAAAGAGCTAAGGGGGTGACCTAGGTGCTTATATAGGCATACAAGGCAGCTTGGGTCGAACAGGTAAGTGGTGGACCGACTCGGGCCGTTCCGGTCGAGTCGAACCCGTGCAATCCGGTTTGGGGCCGGTCTGACCGGGCCTGTGACCGGGTGGTCCGGTCCTGGGTCCGGTCGACCGGGCGCCAACCGGGATCTTGCGAAGTTTCTGGGTGCCTTTCGGTATGATGCAGGGAATCCGGTTGAGCGTCCGGTTGACCGGGCCTGGGACCGGATGGCTCGGTTGTGGGTCCGGTCTGACCGGGTCCTGGACTGGCCAGGCTGGGCCTCTTCCTCCCGCCTCTTCTTCCTCTTCCTTCTTCTCTTCTTTCCTTCGTCTTCTTCTCTCTTCCTTGCACCATGGGAGTCCCTTCTCTCTTGGTCCTTGTCGATGTCGGCACCTATAGACACAATGATGATAGGCATGAAGTAGCATACCATTCAAGTTGGTGTTGAGGTCGACCATAGAGAGGAAAGAGTTCACCTTGACATATATGGCGGGGGTTTGTGTTGTTGGTCCACTTGGGGGACTCCTTGGCCATGATGTGGCGTCGACGATAGGCGGGGCTACATCATATATGGTGGGGGTTGGTGTTGTTGGTCCACTTGGGGGACTCCTTGGCCATGGTGTGGCGTCGACGATAGGCGGGGCTACATCACACACCATAGATAAAACAAAGAACGTGTGTGCATGGTATATGAACACATCATCCATCATGATGTTCCATTTCTTTTGCACATCACCATTAGCGTTAAGCCAAGCATCATAATAGATATGGTGAATATGCGGAGTAAACATGGGAACATGATCAACATGGATATATGCAAAGTCTCCAAAATTTGAGAGAGCTATGGGGGCAATCTCATTTACAAGCATATTAACAATATTGCAAGCCAAGCATTGGAAAGAGAAATCGTTCATCATTTTGGTTGCATTAATGGGAGAATATTGCAAGCATGTAGCACAAAACATGTTCAACATTTGATCATTGTTGTCGACAAACCTAGGGAAAGAGAAATTGTTCGGCAAGGTTGTCACAACACAAGCATCATTATCAACATTGCAAGCAATACATGGGAAAGAGAAATTGTTCGACATATTGCAAGCAATAGGATAGAAATCGAAACACTCATAGCATGGCATGGTCATGTTATCACAAGCAATCAAGTCCACATGATCAACAATGTTGGTATCAAGCAAAGCATCACATGGGAAAATGAAAGAAGCATATGACATAGCATTTGTATCATCAAGATCATGCATGCACTCATAAGTCATCATGTCCACTAGTGGGATCATGGCATCATCAACACCCATATAGGTACCTTTGTAGTCTCGCTCATATGAGGTAGGTGTTGTGGAAGAGGTAGGCTCGATGTGGCCTCCATGTTCATCTTCAATCAAGCATGGTGTGATATCATCATCGTCATGCACCATGTACATCTTCTCCATGATCGGCGTCTCGTCATCCATGGGATCTAATGAGACACAAGGAAACACACTAGAGGTAGAGGGTAAGTTGTTAGGATTCAAAATGGCCTCACATGACCTATCAACTACCACTCTCATCTCACTCGGTGTATCACTCATGCCCTCCAAGTGGTGGCTCTCAATCTCACATATAGTGGATGCACTCATCTCACATATAGTGGAGTCGCTCATCTCACATATAGTGGAGTCGCTCATCTCCATGGCAATGGCGTCGTCGATGTCCGAGCAACCTAGCAAAGAGGAAGACAATACAAGCGGAGTAGAGGTTAAGTTGTTAGAAATCGAAACATCCTCACTCAACTCATGGTGTGTATCACTCTTGCTCTCAAGGTGTTTGAAGTATGCGTTGCACTCGGCTTTTTCTTTGGGTGTCATTTGGGCTTCTCGAGCATCTAGCTCGGCGAAGTATGCTCTCATCTCGGCATGCTCTTGTGGGGTCATATTGTATAGCTCTCACTAGGATAGGTGTATATGTATGGTGGAAGGGAAACTACACAAGTATCCCACCTTTCAAGAAAGTATCGGAAAAATGGTTCAAGTCAAGAGCAAAGTCGAAATGTATCGGGGTTACTCACACACACACTCAAAGCACACACAAAAGGCTAAGAAACACTATATGTGGTGGGTAAGGGGTGGATAGAAAACGAAAAAGATCAACGAAAAAGTCTATTGTCAAATGTGGGTAAGATCCAAAGTCAAATGTCAAAAGTGGTGATCTATGTCAAGGAAACACGGAAACACACACAACGGAGAACAATGGGGTTAGCGCGACCAAGGAAGTGAGCAAGTGACAAAGATGGTCCTAATGAAGACTATATGCTCGGTGTCACGCCAACACAAGAGAGACCGTAGCTTGGTTGCACAAGAAAGAAGCAACAAGATTTGCACAAATGCCACTCTTCTCTTTTCTCTCTTAGTGCTCACAAGCTTTGCACTTCTCGGTATCGGTGGACACACTTTCTTTTTGTTTTTCTTTTTTTTTTCACTCTTTTTTCTATGCTTAGAAGCTTTTTTTTTCTCTATGTATATGTCACGCTTTTCTTCTTTTGTGTATCTTTCACACCGAGCTTGCTTCGGAGCTTCGCTCAACACAACGCACACACACAAACCCTCTCACGGTCGTGACACTTGTGCAATGCTTCGCAACACTCGGAAAGCCACTCTCAATGGGATAGGTACACAAAGAAAGAAACGGGGCTACAAGGGGTGAGGGGCAAGTTATACCTAGTGAAAAGGTTAGGCGGTGTCAAGCACGCGAACTTGCGATGGTGTCGACGATGGCGGTGTCGAAGTTGCGCCGGAATCCGGGGTGCCGAAGGTGTCGCTGCGGTGTTGATGTAGACGCGGAAGCTTGGTAGACAAACCATGCACTCCAAAACGGAAACCGGGCAAATTAAGTCAATGTCCAAAAAGTTGGGTCAAAACGAGCGGTCAAAAAATATGTTCCAAAAATCGTCAAAAATTAGAGATGGGCTATGTAGAGTATTTGGGGGATGCTGTTAAAATTTGGAGTCAAACGGGCGCCGGAAAGTTGTCAAAATTTGGGGCAAAAAATGGAGTCAAAATGGCGAAATCCAGTCACGGGGCCGGTTGGACCGGGTCCTGGGCCGGATGGTCCGGTCTGGCGCCCGGTTTGGCTCCGGTCCGGTTGCCGCCCGGTTTGGATCCGGTTTGAGCTGATTTTCCGGTTGGGCGCCCGGTTTGGCTCCGGTTGGAGTGTGCTGCTGCGTGCGTTTTGCTGGTGGAGTTCCCGTGTGGGGAGGTGGAGCAGGCGCGGGCCGGTGGAGGATTAGCGCGGGGTGGGCAGCGGTTGCTGCTGCGCGCGCTGGATGGTGGCGCTGTGCGTGCGAGCGAGCGGGGATTGAGGACTAGCGGCTCTGCTGAAGTGCTGATGGCGCTGCTTGCGCTGGTTCGAGCGCGGGCGGCTTGCACGGCCAGAGGCGAGCGGAGGTGGAGGCGAGCTAGGCGGTGGCTGCCGGCGCTGGTGTGTGGTCGCGCGAGGTGAGCTCAGGCGGCGGGTGGGACCAGCAGCAAGTCGACGCGGAGGAGCTGGTCGTTAGGCAACCGAATTGGAAGATGAAAATTTGGGGATGTGTGGGAGCTGTGCGGCGGCAGGACGGTCGTACTTGGCGAGAGCTGGGGCGGGGCGATGCAGATGGTGTTAGGTGGGCAGGTCGAGTGGAGGAGGAGCGCGCGCCGGCGTAGCTGGCAGCCAGGGGCGGGGGCAGCGAGCGAGCAGGAACCAGGCGACGCTGAGCGAGGGGCTCGCGGGAGTTGACCAAACTGCTAGAAGAAAACTCTACGATGAACAGCGCGAAGAACAACTCCTGTTCTTGACGAAACCGGACAGAAAATGCTCAGATTCGAGCCAAACTAGACGAAATTGAAGGGAAAAAAAGGGGAAGTGTAGATCAACACTAGAGACACCAGATCCGTGGATCAAAACCACAAAAAACGCAACAAATCCGGAGATCAATTTTCAAGCTATTTTTTGGGGCAATTTTTTGGGAAAATTTTTGGGCGAAATTAGTGAAATTGGGGGGTCAAATTCATGGCAACCTTTGCTCTGATACCATATGATGCGGCCTAAGGCCACGTGGGTTGCCCGATCTCACGAATTGACCGAAGGAAAGACGGGGGAGAGGAAGAACACGAAGAACACGGCGAAGAACACGATGAACACACGTGAACGCACGCAACACAACCCGATACAATTCCGGTTTACTCCCGATAGCCCGAACCACTATCCCGATAGAATCTCTCAAGGGAGAGACACGCGGTAGAATCCCCGAGAGGAAGATCGGTATACGATCGGTGGAATCACACGAGTGAGAGACCGGTGGTAGAATCACAAGTGTGAGAGACTAATCATATAAGGAGTGCCTTGTACAATAGATTTTGGTAATCTAAGGAGGGGGTTACCCTAATCCCAAAGGGATGGTGGAGGCATGAGCCTAATTCTCTCAAGTTCATTCCTTCCCTAATTGATGAGGTCTAAGACCCCGTGTGTGGCCCGATCTCGCGGATTGACTTCGAAACCAAGAGGGGAGATGGGAAAACGCGAGGAACACGAAGAACACGACGAACACGAGGAACTCCGAGACTCACGCACGCACACCAACCCGATACACCCGATACTTACCCCCGTGGCTCGATGGACCACGCCAATAGAATCTCCGAGGAAGAGGCACGCGGCAGAATTCCCGGAGAGAGATTGGTGTTGGAGAAAAGAGATTGGTGAGGGAGAGAGAGTAGCTTGTACTAGAATCTCACTCAACAATATCCAAATCAACAACAAGGATGGCCTTGATTACAGAGGGATGATACCCAAGGGAGACTAAGCTCAAAGGTAGGTTTGAGTTCAAAACAAGTCTAAAAAGCTAAAGGGGCGTCCTGGGGGTATATATAGTCTTACAAGGCGTCACAGGCCGAAAAGGTACGAAGGAAACAAGTTCGGGCCGATTGGGCGACTTAACCTGCGCAGGCCGGTCAGGGAGCCGGTCAGACCGGGCCTGGGACCGGGCAGGCCGGTCCAAACCGAGCCTGTGACCGGGCGGCAACCGGACGGGGTTCCGAGGCCCCGGTATGTTGCCCGGATGGCACGAGCGGAGAATCCGGTTTGGACCGGGCAGCCCGGTCAGGAGGCCGGTCAGACCGGGCTGTGGACCGGGTGGCCCGGTCAGGAGGCCGGTCTGACCGGATTCTGGACCGGCCGTCCATCTTCTCTTCCTTGCGCTCTTCGGGCGACTTCCAGTCCAGCTCCATGTCCATCTTTGCGTCCATCTTCATGTCCAGCCGCTCCTCTCCTCCCTTAGACCATGGTGTGTCCTCCTCTTGGTGACCTTGATGCTCCTTGTACCTAATGACACATAACACGTCGGCATGAGGTAGCAATCCATCCAAAGGGGTACCAAGATCAAGGGTGGTGAGGAGCGAGTTCACCTCATCATGGAGAGCCTTGACTCGGGCTCGTGTCATCGGTCCACTTGGGGGACTTGTTGGTCTTGGTGTAGCGACGTCGGTGACCGGGGCTACATCATCTCCCCCCCCTTGGGAAAGAGTCGTCCTCGACTCTTGCACCTCCTCATCTCCATGATAGGGTGACAAGTCCGAGACGTTGAACGTGTTGCTCACCAAGTACTTGGATGTCGGTATGTCGATGACGTAAGCGTTGTCGTTGATGCGTTTGAGGACCTTGAAGGGGCCATCTCCTCTTGGCTTGAGCTTGGAGTTGCGCTCATGAGGGAACCGTTCCTTCCGGAGGTGGATCCAAACGAGGTCTCCTTCTTCGAATATCCTTGCCTTCTTCTTGGCGTTGATGCGGTTGGCTTGACGAAGAACATGTTCTTGTATGGTTGCCCTTGTCTCTTCATGTAGTTTCTTGACGTCGGCGGTGCGCTTGTCGAAGTCCATGTTGATGCGCTCGTGGAGGGGAAGCGGAAGTATGTCGAGTGCCGTGTAAGGTTCGAAGCCATAGACGACCATGAAGGGGCTCCTTGACGTAGTCTTGTGCTTGGCGCGGTTGTAGGCGAACTCCGCGTGGGGAAGGCACTCCTCCCATGACTTCAAGTTCTTCTTCACGAGGATGCGTAGGAGGGTGGAGAGGCTTCGATTGACCACTTCCGTTTGGCCGTCCGTTTGCGGGTGCGATGATGATGAGAACAAGAGCTTCACTCCAAACTTCGCCATGAGCGACTTCCAAAGATAACTCATGAACTTGACGTCTCGATCCGACACAATGCTTTGCGGTACTCCATGTAGGCGGACAATTTCCCTGAAAAACAATGAAGCAATGTGTGAAGCATCGTCGCTCTTATGGCAAGGTATGAAATGAGCCATCTTAGAGAATCTATCCACTACAACAAATATGGAATCATGACCATGCTTAGTGCGAGGCAAGCCTAGAACGAAATCCATGCTAATATCGGTCCATGGTGCATAAGGAATAGGCAATGGCATGTAAAGACCATAAGGGTTGGAGGTAGACTTAGCTTGTAAGCATGTTGTGCACATCTCGCTTCATCTTTGGCCAATAGTAGTGGGTTGAGAGCATGGCATATGTCTTGTCACGTCCAAAGTGACCCATAAGATCTCCTCCATGAGACTCTTGCAAAAGCAATTTTCGAAGCGAAGACTCGGGAATGCAAATCTTGTTAGCTTTAAATAAATAGCCATCATGCAAATAGAAATCATCCACTCCTCGCTCAACGGAGCACTTCTCAAAAATTGGAGCAAAGAAAGAATCGGAAGGATAGAGTTCTTTGATCTCTTCAAGTCCCAAAACATGAAAATCCACACGAGTTAGCAAAAGGGTGTTTTTGCGGGAAAGAGCATCCGCCACAACATTGTCCTTGCCCTTCTTGTATTTGATCACATATGGGAAGGACTCAATGAACTCGACCCATTTTTCATGTCGTTTGTTCAAGTTGTGTTGGCTTTTCAAATATTTCAAGGACTCATGGTCGGAATGAATGATAAACTCTTTTGGCCAAAGATAGTGTTGCCAAACTTCAAGAACACGAACCAAAGCGTAGAGCTCCTTGTCATATATAGGATAGTTGAGGCGTGCGCCATCCAACTTCTCGCTATAGTATGCCACGGGTTTGCCCTCTTGCATAAGAACACCACCAATACCAAGCCCACTTGCATCACACTCAATCTCAAAAGTTTTGGCAAAATTTGGAAGAACAAGAAGGGGAGCTTCGGTAAGGCGTTTCTTCAACTCATCAAAAGCATTTTGTTGGGCCTTGCCCCAAACAAACGGAACATTCTTCTTGGTAAGCTCATTCAAAGGGCAAGCAATGGTGCTAAAATCTTTCACAAAGCGACGATAAAAACCGGCAAGTCCATGGAAGCTTCGGACTTGACCAACATTTGTAGGAGTAGGCCAATTGTGGATGGCCTCCACCTTGGAAGAATCAACTTCAATCCCATTAGCGGAAACCACGAAACCAAGAAAAACCAATTTGTTTTGAGCAAAGGTGCACTTGGGGAGGTTAGCATAAAGCTTTTCATGACGCAAGATGCACAAGACTTCTCTCACATGTTGCACATGGTCCTCGTGCCAATGAGAGGACGCAAGATGTGATTCATGAGGCGCATGAAAGTAGATGGTGCATTGGAAAGACCGAAAGGCATAACGAGCCATTCATAGAGACAAAGTTTGGTCTTGAATGCCGTTTTCCATTCATCACCAATAGCCATGCGGATTTGATGGTAACCACTACGCAAATCGACTTTAGAGAAAATCGTGGCACCACTAAGTTCATCAAGCATGTCATCTAAACGCGGAATGGGATGGCGGTAACGGACGGTAATGGCATTGATGGGGCGACACATCCGTTGCGTCTCATCCGGTTTAGGCACAAGAATCACGGGAACCGCACAAGGGCTAAGGCTTTCTCGGACGTACCCTTTGGCGAGGAGATCTTGAATTTGGCGGTTGATCTCCTTGGTC
The DNA here is from genome assembly GCF_019359855.2 of Lolium perenne. Taxonomy (NCBI): domain Eukaryota; kingdom Viridiplantae; phylum Streptophyta; class Magnoliopsida; order Poales; family Poaceae; genus Lolium; species Lolium perenne. The sequence continues at coordinate 99,376 of NW_027249060.1, read as the reverse complement.
TCTTCGGGGTTGGTGCGGTAGGCGGCACGGTTTGGGAGCGGAGCGCCGGGTATGAGGTCGATGCGGTGTTCTATGCCTCGGAGTGGTGGTAGTCCATGAGGAAGCTCGTCGGGGAAGACGTCTTGAAACTCCTTCAAAAGAGACAACAAAGACGAAGGAATGTTGGTTAAGTCGTTAGTCGCCGACGAGGGCCCCTTGCATATGAGCACATAGTGCAATATGGTGGATGGGTTCTCTTGGAGCTCTCTCCACTCACTCTTGGTGGCTAGAAGGACACTCTTGGACTCACTCATATATGGCTTGTGGCGCTCACTCTCTTTGTGGTGGGTCGCTCCCTCTCCTCTAATCTCACTATGGTGGGTGCGGAGTTGTGCCCTCGCTAAAGCCTTCGCATTATCCGCGATGATTTGGCTAGGAGTCATCGGGCGCAACTCGAACTTCTTGTCGTTGACCTTGAAGGTGTATGTGTTGGAGAGTCCATCATGTATAGCCTTCTTGTCATATTGCCAAGGGCGGCCAAGCAACATGTGGCACACCGTCATGGGTACCACGTCACACTCGATGGTGTCCTCATAAGGGCCGATCTTGAAGTTGACGGTGACGGTATGTTGTATCTTGACGTTGCCCTTGTCACTCAACCATTGGATATGGTAGGGGTGAGGATGCTTGCGGAGAGTGAGGTTGAGCTTGTCACACAACTCGGTGCTTGCAAGGTTATGGCAACTTCCACCATCTATGATGACCTTGATCGACTTGCCACCAATTCCGGCACGGGTTTGGAAGATGTTGCACCGTTGTTCTTCCATATCATGAGGTTGTGTGGTTAGCACCCTTGTGACCACAAGTGAGGGACTTGGGTCATGCTCACATAAGAGAGGATCTTCTCCACTTTCTTGCTCATAAACTTCTTCACTTTCCACGGCGGCTTGCACAAGGGCTTCATATTCATCCTCATCAAGAGTCTCGATGTCACCATTCTCCATAGTGATCATAACCTTGGTGTTCTTGCACTCAAACGATTTGTGACCTTGGGTGCCACACTTGAAGCAAGTGACACTAGAGGGTCCCGTGGATGCCTTAGAGGAGGCGGTGGAGGAGACCGTTTGCTTCATGCGACTTTGGATAGTCGGCTTCTTGGATGGTGTAGAGGATGCGTCGGCCTTGGCACTTGTAGCATGAGGAGTTGATGTAGAAGGAGGAGTCGATGTAGCGAACTTGGAGGAGAAGCAAGTCTTGGCCTTGGAGTACTTGATGTCCTCAATCACTTGGCGCTCGGCCTTCGATGCTTGGTGGACCAACTCAACCATGTTGGAGTAGGGTTGGAACTCGACAATCCTCTTGATGGGATATGTGAGGCCATTGAAGAAACGAGCTATAGTTTGTTCTTCGGACTCTTGGATGTTGGCTCGCATCATAGTGAGCTCCATCTCCTTGTAGAACTCCTCAACGGTCTTGGTGCCTTGCTTCAACTTTTGGAGCTTGTTGAAGAGGTCGGTCATGTAGTGCGTAGGGACAAAGCGAGCATGCATCTCCTTCTTCATATCTTCCCAAGTGTCAATTGGAGGTTCACCCTTCTCTTCTCGGAGAGTGAGGACTTGCTCCCACCAAGTGTTGGCGTAGTCTTCAAACTCGAGTGATGCCATAGCCACTTTCTTGGCACCGGAGTAGTTGTGGATGCGGAAGATTTTGTCCACCTTGAGTGCCCATGAGAGGTAGGCTTCGGCGTCGTCTTCACCTTTGAACTTGGGCATGTTGAACTTGAGTTTGCCATACATGTTCTCTTCATCCTCCAAGTTTCTTCTACGAGGAGGGGCGCCTTCATCTCTTGCGGCTTGAGGTGGAATAGGAGGTCTTCTACGGCCAACCATAGCATTGGGTTGGCGTTGAAGATGAACGCTTGCTTCACTTGGTTCACGGTGAGGATGTGGTTGAAGATCTTGTCGCGGTTGAGGACGATGCTCAATGTTGGGTCTCTCATCTTGATCATGGTGTAGTTCTCCTCGTCCACGTTGGTCATGGCGAGGGTGGCGACGAAGATCTCGCCGAGGTGGATCTTGAGGATCTTGGTCTTGGGGATGGCCATCACGCCCATGGTGGGCATGGCGATCCGCTTGGTGGTGATCTTGTTGAAGGACTTGGTCTTGTGGAGGACGCTCATGTGGACGAGCATGGCGATGTATTTCTCCACGCCTAGAGTTGGAGCGAGAGTCTTCATGACGAGCATGTGAGCGATGATGTCGATGATGGTCTTCATGCCTTGAGGAAGAGCTTGGGGACGAAAGGCCACCATGAGAGTAATAGTCTTGTGACGAGCTTGATGAAGAGGAAGTAGAGCGGTGTCGACGATGACGACCCAAGTTGGTGATGGCGCGCTCGAGGCTATCCATGCGCCGCTCCATGTTGGCATCATTGGCCGCCATTTGGCCATTCAAGTTGTCCGTAGCTTCACGAAGAAGGGCCAAGTCTTGGTTCACGGTGGAGAAGTTGTGAGCCACCTCATCGTATTGCTCATCGATGCGCGTCTCGAAGAGGGAGAGTTGCTCCTTGAACTCTTGTCGTTGCGTCCATAGGTTGTGTTGAGTAGCCAACCTCTCGGTGTTGCGGAGGATCTCTTCATCCCTATTGGTATCTCCGTTCCTATCCATGATGGAAAGACAAGAACTATGTTGTGTATGTTAGTGGAAGGAGACTACCTCGCACTCTTACCAAGGTAAGATAGTATTGAGGCAATCCACCAAACCGAAAGCAAGATCAAGTGTATCGGGAACACACGCAAAACCACACGCAAAAGCTAGCAAATATGGTGTTAGGTGAGTGTTGTGGAAAGCCAAAAGACAAATCCAAGATCAAGTATGTTGTTAAAAGTGGGTAAAGTCCAAAAATCCAAATGTCAATGTGAAGATCACTATAAACACGGAAAAAGTTGTGGAACACACACACGAGATAAGCGGGGTTAGTGCAACCAAAAGTGAGCGGAAAAGTGTATGTATAAGTGCTCGGTGTCACACTAACACAAGGAGAGCCAAAGGTTTGGTTGCAAAGGAAGAGACAACAAGATTCACACGCGGCCTCTCTTCTCCTATCTCTCTTTGCTTAAAAGCTTTTTCTCTTTTGTATATGGTGGCACTTGCACTCGTTTGTATCTTTGGTGGCACGTGGACACTTTGTATGTATGGGCGTATGGATGTATGGATGTATGGTGCTACTCGCACTCTTTTTGTGTTTTTGGGGCTTTTTCACACACTAGGTTAGTGTTAGCCTCGCTTTTGCTATCTTGCCACACGAGTGTTTGCTTGGGTGCCTTACTCAACGCGACACACACACCTCACAATGCGGGGCCACGTGCATTGTCTCGCAACACTAGAAAAGCAATGCTCGAATGGGATAGATCGCAAAATGAAGAGGGGTTACAAGGTGAAAGCTGCAAGTTATACCTGCGATGACGGTGGTGGTGGTGGTGGTGGTTGATGTGGGGTGGCCTTCGGACACCTCCACACCAAGACCAACAAGTCCCCCAAGTGGACCGATGACGCGAGCCCGAGTCAAAGCGCTACATGATAAGGTGAACTCACTCCTCACTACCCTTGATCTTGATACCCCATTGGATGGACTGCTACCTCAGGCCGATATGCTTTGTGTTATCAGATATGAACCTCGAGAGAAGGACGTCGCAGCAGACCCGAAGATGGACAAGGAAGGAGGAGGAGAAGAGTGGCCGCCGAAGGACGCCCCTCAGGGCCGGCACTGCCGGCCTCCAGGCACCGGCACTGCCGGCCTGCTCACCCCGGCACTGCCGGCCTCAAGCCCCCGGCACTGCCGGCCTGCTCACCCCGGCACTGCCGGCCACCAGACCCCGGCACTGCCGGCCCTTCCAGCTGAAGACGCGACCGGCGGCACTGCCGGCCTCGAACCAGCGGCACTGCCGGCCCCACCGGCACTGCCGGCCAATCATCACCGGCACTGCCGGCCAAGCCCCTGTTGACTTCATCTCAACCGTTGATTTCGCATCTATGGACCAGGATAATTTATGTAGTGCCGATTTTACCCCTGTACGAATCTGGACCTATAAGTACCTCACCCCTTCCCCCAGATTAGGGTTAGACTTGTTTTGAACTCAAACCTACCTTTGAGCTTAGTCTCCCTTGGGTATCATCCCTCTGTAATCAAGGCACCTTGGTTGTTGACTTTGATCTTGTTGAGTGAGATTCTAGTACAAGTTACTCTCTCTCCCTCACCAAGCTCTTCCTCTCCAACCCCAATCTCTCTCCGGGAATTCTGCCACGTGCCTCTTCCTCGGAGATTCTATTGGCGTGGTCCATCGAGCCACGGAGGTAAGCATCGGGTGTATCGGGTTGGTGTGCGTGCGTGAGTCTCGGAGTTCCTCGTGTTCGTCGTGTTCTTCGTGTTCTTCGCGCTCTCCCACCTCTTCCCTTGGATTTCGGGGTCAAGCTGCGAGATCGGGCCACACACGGGGTCTTAGACCTCATCATATGGTATCAGCAGCTCTTGGTTACCGCAGATCTGACCCTCCACCCACCCGATTTCGTTTCTAGAAAATTTCCAAAAAAAAAAAAAAAAAAAAACCCCAAATTGCCTTTTGACCGATCTGTGATTTGGTTGCGTTTTGAGTGGTTTTGATCCATGGATTTCGTGCCCCTCTGGTTGATCTACGTTTTCCCCACTTTCTAGACCTCAATTCCATCGATTTCTGACGTTTTGGTCGAATTTGGGCCGCTTTTCGAAGAACAGCTCGAGCTGTTCGTCGGGGACCGCTGCTTTGCCGCCCCCATCAGCCGGCCTTGCCGCCCAGACGGCACCTGCCGCTGCATCCAGGCCGGCACTGCCGCCCAGGCCGGCATCGCCGCCCGATTCAGGCCGGCACTGCCACCAGGAACCAGCCAAGCTCGGCCAGCCACATTTCGACCACTTCTTCACCTTTGTGTTTGCTTGTTCTGGTTTGAGTGCCTTGTGTGTAAATCTAACCCGCAGCTACGACGCAAGCGACGACACTCTCGGCACCCCGACTTGCCAACGTACTCTTGATCCTTCCACCATATTGCAAGTTGTGTGATCATCACCGCCTACGACACATTGAGGTATAACTTGCAACTCCTCGTTCCTTTTGCGATCCAACCCTCCCGAGCATTGCTTGTTTAGTGTTGCGAGACATTGCACGTGGCCCCGCATTGTGAGGTGTGTGTGTCGTGTTGAGTAAAGCATCCAAGCAAACACTCGTGTGGCAAGATAGCAAAAGCGAGGCTCCAACTAACATAGTGTGTGAAAAAGCCCCAAAAACACAAAAAGAGTGCGAGTAGCACCATACATCCATACGCCCATACATACAAAAGTGTCCACGTGCCACCAAAAATACAACCGAGTGCAAGTGCCACCATATACAAAAGAGAAAAAGCTTTTAAGCAAAGAGAGATACGAGAAGAGAGGCCGCGTGTGAATCTTGTTGTCTCTTCCTTTGCAACCGAAGCTTTGGCTCTCCTTGTGTTAGTGTGACACCGAGCACTTATACATACACTTTTCCGCTCACTTTTGGTTGCACTAACCCCGCTTATCTCGTGTGTGTGTTCCACAACTTTTCCGTGTTTTCGTGATCACCATTTGGACATTTAATTTTTGGACCTCACCCACTTTTAACAACATACTCGATCTTGGATTTGTCTTTTGGCTTTCCACAACACTCGCCTAACACCATATTTGCTAGCTTTTGCGTGTGGTTTTGCGTGTGTCCCCGATACACTTGATCTTACTTTCGGCTTGGTTGATTGCCTCAATACTATCTTACCTTGGTAAGAGTGCGAGGTAGTCTCCTTCCACTAACATACACAACATAGTTCTTGTCTTTCCATCATGGATAGGAACGGAGATACCAATAGGGATGAAGAGATCCTCCGCAACACCGAGAGGTTGGCTACTCAACACAACCTATGGACGCAACGACAAGAGTTCAAGGAGCAACTCTCCCTCTTCGAGACACGCATCGATGAGCAATACGATGAGGTGGCTCACAACTTCTCCACCGTGAACCAAGACTTGGCCCTTCTTCGTGAAGCTACGGACAATTTGAATTGCCAAATGGCGGCCAATGATGCCAACATGGAGCGGCGCATGGATAGCCTCGAGCGCGCCATCACCAACTTGGGTCGCCATCGTCGACACCGTTCTACTTCCTCTTCATCAAGCTCTTCCTCAAGGCATGAAGACCATTACTCTCATGGTGGCCTTTCGTCCCCAAGCTCTTCTTCAAGGCATGAAGACCATCATCGACATGATCGCTCACATGCTCGTCATGAAGACTCCCGCTCCAACTCTAGGCGTGGAGAAATACATCGACATGCTCGTCCACATGAGCGTCCTCCACAAGCTCAAGGCCTTCAACAAGATCGTCACCAAGCGGATCGCCATGCTCACCATGGGCGTGATGGCCATCCCCAAGACCAAGATCCTCAAGATCCACCTCGGCGAGATCTTCGTCGCCACCCTCACCATGACCAACGTGGTCGAGGAGAGCCTCACCATGATCAAGATGAGAGACCCAACATTGAGCATCGTCCTCGACCGCGACAAGATCTTCAACCACATCCTCACCGTGAACCAAGTGAAGCAAGTGTTCAACTCCAACGCCAACCCAATGCTATGGTTGGCCGTCGAAGACCTCCTATTCCACCTCTAGCCGCAAGAGATGAAGGCGCCCCTCCTCGTAGAAGAACCTTGGAGGATGAAGAGAACATGTTTGGAAGACTCAAGTTCACCATGCCAAAGTTCAAGGGAGAAGAAGATGCCGAGGCATACCTCTCATGGGCACTCAAGGTGGACAAGATCTTCCGCATCCACAACTACTCCGGTGCCAAGAAAGTGGCTATGGCATCACTCGAGTTTGAAGACTACGCCAACACTTGGTGGGAGCAAGTCCTCACTCTTCGAGAAGAGAAGGGTGAACCTCCTATTGACACTTGGGAAGATATGAAGAAGGAGATGCATGCTCGCTTTGTCCCCGCACACTACATGACCGACCTCTTCAACAAGCTCCAAAAGTTGAAGCAAGGCACCAAGACCGTTGAGGAGTTCTACAAGGAAATGGAGCTCACTATGATGCGAGCCAACATCCAAGAATCCGAAGAGCAAACCATTGCTCGCTTCTTCAATGGCCTCTCTTACCCCATCAAGAGGATAGTCGAGTTCCAACCCTACTCCAACATGGTTGAGTTAGTCCACCAAGCATCGAAGGCCGAGCGCCAAGTGATTGAGGACATCAAGTACTCCAAGGCCAAGACTTACTTTTCCTCAAAGTTCGCTACATCGACTACTCCTCCTACATCAACTCCTCATGCTACAAGTACCAAGGCCGACGCATCCTCTACACCGTCCAAGAAACCGACTATCCAAAGTCGCATGAAGCAAACGGTCTCCTCCACCGCCTCCTCTAAGGCATCCACGGGACCCTCTAGTGTCACTTGCTTCAAGTGTGGCACCCAAGGTCACAAATCGTTTGAGTGCAAGAACACCAAGGTTATGATCACTATGGAGAATGGTGACATCGAGACTCTTGATGAGGATGAATATGAAGCCCTTGTGCAAGCCGCCGTGGAAAGTGAAGAAGCTTATGAGCAAGAATGTGGAGAAGATCCTCTCTTATGTGAGCATGACCCAAGTCCCTCACTTGTGGTCACAAGGGTGCTAACCACACAACCTCATGCTATGGAAGAGCAACGGTGTAACATCTTCCAAACCCGTGCCGGAATTGGTGGCAAGTCGATCAAGGTCATCATAGATGGTGGAAGTTGCCATAACCTTGCAAGCACCGAGTTGTGTGACAAGCTCAACCTCACTCTCCGCAAGCATCCTCACCCCTACCATATCCAATGGTTGAGTGACAAGGGCAACGTCAAGATACAACATACCGTCACCGTCAACTTCAAGATAGGCCCTTATGAGGACACCATCGAGTGTGACGTGGTACCCATGACGGTGTGCCACATGTTGCTTGGCCGCCCTTGGCAATATGACAAGAAGGCTATACATGATGGACTCTCCAACACATACACCTTCAAGGTCAACGACAAGAAGTTCGAGTTGCGCCCGATGACTCCTAGCCAAATCATCGCGGATAATGCGAAGGCTTTAGCGAGGGCACAACTCCGCACCCACCATAGTGAGATGAGAGGAGAGGGAGCGACCCACCACAAAGAGAGTGAGCGCCACAAGCCATACATTAGTGAGTCCAAGAGTGTCCTTCTAGCCACCAAGAGTGAGTGGAGAGAGCTCCAAGAGAACCCATCCACCATATTGCACTATGTGCTCATAGGCAAGGGACCCTCGTCGGCGACTAACGACTTAACCAACATTCCTCCGTCTTTGTTGTCTCTTTTGCAGGAATTTCAAGATGTCTTCCCCGACGAGCTCCCTCATGGACTACCACCACTCCGAGGCATAGAACACCGCATCGACCTCATACCCGGCGCTCCGCTTCCAAACCGTGCCGCCTACCGCACCAACCCCGAAGAGACCAAGGAGATCAACCGCCAAATTCAAGATCTCCTCGCCAAAGGGTACGTCCGAGAAAGCCTTAGCCCTTGTGCGGTTCCCGTGATTCTTGTGCCTAAACCGGATGAGACGCAACGGATGTGTATGGATTGTCGCCCCATCAATGCCATTACCGTCCGTTACCGCCATCCCATTCCGCGTTTAGATGACATGCTTGATGAACTTAGTGGTGCCACGATTTTCTCTAAAGTCGATTTGCGTAGTGGTTACCATCAAATCCGCATGGCTATGGGTGATGAATGGAAAACGGCATTCAAGACCAAACTCGGTCTCTATGAATGGCTCGTTATGCCTTTCGGTCTTTCCAATGCTCCTTCTACTTTCATGCGCCTCATGAATCACATCTTGCGTCCTCTCATTGGCAAGAGCGTGGTTGTCTACTTCGATGATATTCTTATTTATAGCAAAAACCTCGAGGACCATGTGCAACATGTGAGAGAGGTCTTGTGCATCTTGCGCCATGGAAAGCTTTATGCTAACCTCCCCAAATGCACCTTTGCTCAAAACAAATTGGTTTTTCTTGGTTTCGTGGTTTCCGCTAAGGGGATTGAAGTTGATTCTTCCAAGGTGGAGGCCATCCATAATTGGCCTACCCCTACAAATGTTGGCCAAGTCCGAAGCTTCCATGGACTTGCCGGGTTTTACCGCCGCTTTGTGAAAGACTTTAGCACCATTGCTTGTCCTTTGAATGAGCTTACTAAGAAGAATGTTCCGTTTGTTTGGGGCAAGGCCCAACAAAATGCTTTTGATGAGTTGAAGAAACGCCTTACCGAAGCTCCACTTCTTGTTCTTCCAAATTTTGCCAAAACTTTTGAGATTGAGTGTGATGCAAGTGGGCTTGGTATTGGTGGTGTTCTTATGCAAGAGGGCAAACCCGTGGCATACTATAGTGAGAAGTTAGATGGCGCACGCCTCAACTACCCTATATATGACAAGGAGCTCTATGCTTTGGTTCGTGTTCTTGAAGTTTGGCAACACTATCTTTGGCCAAAAGAGTTTATCATTCATTCCGACCATGAGTCCTTGAAATATTTGAAAAGCCAACACAACTTGAACAAACGACATGCAAAATGGGTCGAGTTCATTGACTCCTTCCCATATGTGATCAAATACAAGAAGGGCAAGGACAATGTTGTGGCGGATGCTCTTTCCCGCAAAAACACCCTTTTGCTAACTCGTTTGGATTTTCATGTTTTGGGACTTGAAGAGATCAAAGAACTCTATCCTGCCGATTCTTTCTTTGCTCCAATTTTTGAGAAGTGCTCCGTTGAGCGAGGAGTGGATGATTTCTATTTGCATGATGGCTATTTGTTCAAAGCTAACAAGATTTGCATTCCCGAGTCTTCGCTTCGAAAATTGCTTTTGCAAGAGTCACATGGAGGAGGTCTTATGGGTCACTTTGGTCGAGAGAAGACATATGCCATGCTCTCAACCCACTACTATTGGCCAAGAATGTACCGCGACGTCGAACGCCTTTGCCGCCGGTGCACCACATGCTTACAAGCTAAGTCTACCTCCAATCCCTATGGTCTTTATACCCCATTGCCTATTCCATATGCACCATGGACCGATATTAGCATGGATTTTGTTCTCGGATTACCTCGCACTAAGCATGGTCATGATTCTATCTTCGTGGTAGTGGATAGATTTTCTAAGATGGCTCATTTCATACCTTGCCATAAGAGCAACGATGCTTCACACATTGCTTCATTGTTTTTCAGGGAAATTGTTCGCTTACATGGAGTACCGCAAAGCATTGTGTCGGATCGAGACGTCAATTTCATGAGTTATCTTTGGAAGACGCTCATGGCAAAGTTTGGAGTGAAGCTCTTATTCTCATCATCATCGCACCCGCAAACGGACGGCCAAACGGAAGTGGTCAATCGAAGCCTCTCCACCCTCCTACGCATCCTCGTGAAGAAGAACTTGAAGTCATGGGAGGAATGCATTCCACACGCGGAGTTCGCCTACAACCGCGCCAAGCACTCGACTACATCAAGGAGTCCCTTCATGGTCGTCTACGGGTTTGAGCCGCTCACGGCACTCGACATACTACCACTCCCCCTTCATGAGAGGACGAACATGGACTTCGCCAAGCGCGCCGCCGACGTGAAGAAACTACATGAAGAGACAAGGGCAACCATACAGGAACATGTGCTTCGTCAAGCTAACCGCCTCAACGCAAAGAAGAAGGAAAGGATATTTCAAGAAGGAGACCTCGTTTGGATCCACCTCCGGAAGGAAAGGTTCCCTCATGAACGCAACTCCAAGCTCAAGCCAAGAGGAGATGGCCCCTTCAAGGTCCTCAAACACATCAACAACAACGCTTACGTCATCGACATTCCCACCTCCAAGTACTTGGTGAGCAACACGTTCAACGTTGCGGACTTATCGCCATATCATGAAGATGAGGAGGCACAAGAGTCGAGGACGACTCTTTCCCAAGGGGGGGGAGATGATGTGGGGTGGCCTTCGGACACCTCCACACCAAGACCAACAAGTCCCCCAAGTGGACCGATGACGCGAGCCCGAGTCAAAGCGCTACATGATAAGGTGAACTCACTCCTCACTACCCTTGATCTTGATACCCCATTGGATGGACTGCTACCTCAGGCCGATATGCTTTGTGTTATCAGATATGAACCTCGAGAGAAGGACGTCGCAGCAGACCCGAAGATGGACAAGGAAGGAGGAGGAGAAGAGTGGCCGCCGAAGGACGCCCCTCGGGGCAGCCGCTGTGCACCGGCACCGCCGGCTGCTCACTCCCGGCCTGCTCACCGGCAGCTGCCGGCCTCAAGCCCGCTTGGCCTGCTCACCCAGCTGCACCGGCCACGGGCCAAGATCGCGGCCCTTCCAGCTGAAGACGCGACCGGCGGCACTGCTGGCCTCGAACCAGCGGCACTGCCGGCCCCACCGGCACTGCCGGCCAAGCCCCTGTTGACTTCATCTCAACCGTTGATTTCGCATCTATGGACCAGGATAATTTATGTAGTGCCGATTTTACCCCTGTACGAATCTGGACCTATAAGTACCTCACCCCTTCCCCCAGATTAGGGTTAGACTTGTTTTGAACTCAAACCTACCTTTGAGCTTAGTCTCCCTTGGGTATCATCCCTCTGTAATCAAGGCACCTTGGTTGTTGACTTTGATCTTGTTGAGTGAGATTCTAGTACAAGTTACTCTCTCTCCCTCACCAAGCTCTTCCTCTCCAACCCCAATCTCTCTCCGGGAATTCTGCCACGTGCCTCTTCCTCGGAGATTCTATTGGCGTGGTCCATCGAGCCACGGAGGTAAGCATCGGGTGTATCGGGTTGGTGTGCGTGCGTGAGTCTCGGAGTTCCTCGTGTTCGTCGTGTTCTTCGTGTTCTTCGCGCTCTCCCACCTCTTCCCTTGGATTTCGGGGTCAAGCTGCGAGATCGGGCCACACACGGGGTCTTAGACCTCATCAGTGGTAGTGGAGATCGCCGGAAAACGAGGTCGAAGGAGGGGGTGCTGCTGCACCCGGTCAGGGGCCCGGTTGGACCGGCTCCTGGACCGGCCTGGCCGGTTGCACGGCCGGTCGACCGGATTCTGGGCTGGCCTGGCCGGTCTGCAGCCCGGTCGACCGGCTGCTCAACCGGATTTCGCGGGATGAAGGTTTCTCTCTCCTGTTCTTCACGAAAACCAAGCCAAATCGACCAAATCGAAGGGAAACGATGGAATTGGAGGCTAAAAGTTGGGGAAATAGTAGATCAAGCACAACAACACCAGATCCACGGACCAAAACCACTCAAAACGCAACCAAATCGCAGATCGGTCAAGAGGCAATTTAGGGCTATTTTTGGGGATTTTTTTTTTTTTTTTTTTTTGGAAAATTTTCTAGGGACGAAATCGAGTGGGTGGAAGGTCAAATCCACGGTAACCAAGAGCTGCTGATACCATATGATGAGGTCTAAGACCCCGTGTGTGGCCCGATCTCGCGGATTGACTTCGAAACCAAGAGGGGAGATGGGAAAACGCGAGGAACACGAAGAACACGACGAACACGAGGAACTCCGAGACTCACGCATGCACACCAACCCGATACACCCGATACTTACCCCCGTGGCTCGATGTACCACGCCAATAGAATCTCCGAGGAAGAGGCACGCGGCAGAATTCCCGGAGAGAGATTGGTGTTGGAGAAAATAGATTGGTGAGGGAGAGAGAGTAGCTTGTACTAGAATCTCACTCAACAATATCCAAATCAACAACAAGGATGGCCTTGATTACAGAGGGATGATACCCAAGGGAGACTAAGCTCAAAGGTAGGTTTGAGTTCAAAACAAGTCTAAAAAGCTAAAGGGGCGTCCTGGGGGTATATATAGTCTTACAAGGCGTCACAGGCCGAAAAGGTACGAAGGAAACAAGTTCGGGCCGATTGGGCGACTTAAGCTGCGCAGGCCGGTCAGGGAGCCGGTCAGACCGGGCCTGGGACCGGGCAGGCCGGTCCAGACCGGGCCTGTGACCGGGCGGCAACCAGACGGGGTTCCGAGGCCCCGGTATGTTGCCCGGATGCCACGAGCGGAGAATCCGGTTTGGACCGGGCAGCCCGGTCAGGAGGCCTGTCAGACCGGGCTGTGGACCGGGTGGCCCGGTCAGGAGGCCGGTCTGACCGGATTCTGGACCGGCCGTCCATCTTCTCTTCCTTGCGCTCTTCGGGCGACTTCCAGTCCAGCTCCATGTCCATCTTTGCGTCCATCTTCATGTCCAGCCGCTCCTCTCCTCACTTAGACCATGGTGTGTCCTCCTCTTGGTGACCTTGATGCTCCTTGTACCTAATGACACATAAAACGTCGGCATGAGGTAGCAATCCATCCAAAGGGGTACCAAGATCAAGGGTGGTGAGGAGCGAGTTCACCTCATCATGGAGAGCCTTGACTCGGGCTCGTGTCATCGGTCCACTTGGGGGACTTGTTGGTCTTGGTGTAGCGACGTCGGTGACCGGGGCTACATCATCATACATCCATACATCCATACGTCCATACATCCATACATCCATACGCCCATACATACAAAGTGTCCACGTGCCACCAAAGATACAAACGAGTGCAAGTGCCACCATATACAAAAGAGAAAAAGCTTTTAAGCAAAGAGAGATAGGAGAAGAGAGGCCGCGTGTGAATCTTGTTGTCCCTTCCTTTGCAACCAAAGCTTTGGCTCTCCTTGTGTTAGTGTGACACCGAGCACTTATACATACACTTTTCCGCTCACTTTTGGTTGCACTAACCCCGCTTATCTCGTGTGTGTGTTCCACAACTTTTTCCGTGTTTATAGTGATCTTCACATTGACATTTGGATTTTTGGACTTTACCCACTTTTAACAACATACTTGATCTTGGATTTGTCTTTTGGCTTTCCACAACACTCGCCTAACACCATATTTGCTAGCTTTTGCGTGTGGTTTTGCGTGTGTTCCCGATACACTTGATCTTGCTTTCGGTTTGGTGGATTGCCTCAATACTATCTTACCTTGGTAAGAGTGCGAGGTAGTCTCCTTCCACTAACATACACAACATAGTTCTTGTCTTTCCATCATGGATAGGAACGGAGATACCAATAGGGATGAAGAGATCCTCCGCAACACCGAGAGGTTGGCTACTCAACACAACCTATGGACGCAACGACAAGAGTTTAAGGAGCAACTCTCCCTCTTCGAGACGCGCATCGATGAGCAATACGATGAGGTGGCTCACAACTTCTCCACCGTGAACCAAGACTTGGCCCTTCTTCGTGAAGCTACGGACAACTTGAATGGCCAAATGGCGGCCAATGATGCCAACATGGAGCGGTGCATGGATAGCCTCGAGCGCGCCATCACCAACTTGGGTCGTCATCGTCGACACCGCTCTACTTCCTCTTCATCAAGCTCGTCACAAGACTATTACTCTCATGGTGGCCTTTCGTCCCCAAGCTCTTCCTCAAGGCATGAAGACCATCATCGACATCATCGCTCACATGCTCGTCATGAAGACTCTCGCTCCAACTCTAGGCGTGGAGAAATACATCGCCATGCTCGTCCACATGAGCGTCCTCCACAAGACCAAGTCCTTCAACAAGATCGCCACCAAGCGGATCGCCATGCCCACCATGGGCGTGATGGCCATCCCCAAGACCAAGATCCTCAAGATCCATTTCGGCGAGATCTTCGTCGCCACCCTCGCCATGACCAACGTGGACGAGGAGAACTACACCATGATCAAGATGAGAGACCCAACATTGAGCATCGTCCTCAACCGCGACAAGATCTTCAACCACATCCTCACCGTGAACCAAGTGAAGCAAGCATTCATCTTCAACGCCAACCCAATGCTATGGTTGGCCGTAGAAGACCTCCTAGTCCACCTCAAGCCGCAAGAGATGAAGGCGCCCCTCCTCGTAGAAGAAACTTGGAGGATGAAGAGAACATGTATGGCAAACTCAAGTTCAACATGCCCAAGTTCAAAGGTGAAGACGACGCCGAAGCCTACCTCTCATGGGCACTCAAGGTGGACAAAATCTTCCGCATCCACAACTACTCCGGTGCCAAGAAAGTGGCTATGGCATCACTCGAGTTTGAAGACTACGCCAACACTTGGTGGGAGCAAGTCCTCACTCTCCGAGAAGAGAAGGGTGAACCTCCAATTGACACTTGGGAAGATATGAAGAAGGAGATGCATGCTCGCTTTGTCCCTACGCACTACATGACCGACCTCTTCAACAAGCTCCAAAAGTTGAAGCAAGGCACCAAGACCGTTGAGGAGTTCTACAAGGAGATGGAGCTCACTATGATGCGAGCCAACATCCAAGAGTCCGAAGAACAAACTATAGCTTGTTTCTTCAATGGCCTCACATATCCCATCAAGAGGATTGTCGAGTTCCAACCCTACTCCAACATGGTTGAGTTGGTCCACCAAGCATCGAAGGCCGAGCGCCAAGTGATTGAGGACATCAAGTACTCCAAGGCCAAGACTTACTTCTCCTCCAAGTTCGCTACATCGACTCAACCATACATCCATACATCCATACATCCATACATCCATACGCCCATACATACAAAGTGGTGGAGATCGCCGGAAAACGAGGTCGAAGGAGGGGGTGCTGCTGCACCCCGTCAGGGGCCCGGTTGGACCGGCCTGGCCGGTTGCACGGCCGGTCGACCGGATTCTGGGCTGGCCTGGCCGGTCTGCAGCCCGGTCGACCGGCTGCTCAACCGGATTTCGCGGGATGAAGGTTTCTCTCTCCTGTTCTTCACGAAAACCAAGCCAAATCGACCAAATCGAAGGGAAACGATGGAATTGGAGGCTAAAAGTTGGGGAAATAGTAGATCAAGCACAACAACACCAGATCCACGGACCAAAACCACTCAAAACGCAACCAAATCGCAGATCGGTCAAGAGGCAATTTAGGGCTATTTTTGGGTCAAGAGTAATAGTCTTGTGGCGAGCTTGATGAAGAGGAAGTAGAGCGGTGTCGGCGATGGCGACCCAAGTTGGTGATGGCGCGCTCGAGGCTATCCATGCGCCGCTCCATGTTGGCATCATTGGCCGCCATTTGGCCATTCAAGTTGTCCGTAGCTTCACGAAGAAGAGCCAAGTCTTGGTTCACGGTGGAGAAGTTGTGAGCCACCTCATCGTATTGCTCATCGATGCGCGTCTCGAAGAGGGTGAGTTGCTCCTTGAACTCTTGTCGTTGCGTCCATAGGTTGTGTTGAGTAGCCAACCTCTCGGTGTTGCGGAGGATCTCTTCATCCCTATTGGTATCTCCGTTCCTATCCATGATGGAAAGACAAGAACTATGTTGTGTATGTTAGTGGAAGGAGACTACCTCGCACTCTTACCAAGGTAAGATAGTATTGAGGCAATCCACCAAGCCGAAAGCAAGATCAAGTGTATCGGGAACACATGCAAAACCACACGCAAAAGCTAGCAAATATGGTGTTAGGCGAGTGTTGTGGAAAGCCAAAAGACAAATCCAAGATCGAGTATGTTGTTAAAAGTGGGTGAGGTCCAAAAATCCAAATGTCAATGTGAAGATCACTATAAACACGGAAAAAGTTATGGAACACACACACAAGATAAGCGGGGTTAGTGCAACCAAAAGTGAGCAGAAAAGTGTATGTATAAGTGCTCGGTGTCACACTAACACAATGAGAGCCAAAGCTTCGGTTGCAAAGGAAGAGACAACAAGATTCACACGCGGCCTCTCTTCTCGTATCTCTCTTTGCTTAAAAGCTTTTTCTCTTTTGTATATGGTGGCACTTGCACTCGTTTGTATCTTTGGTGGCACGTGGACACTTTTGTATGTATGGGCGTATGGATGTATGGATGTATGGATGTATGGTGCTACTCGCACTCTTTTTGTGTTTTTGGGGCTTTTTCACGCGCTATGTTAGCGTTAGCCTCGCTTTTGCTATCTTGCCACACGAGTGTTTGCTTGGATGCCTTACTCAACGCGACACACACACCTCACAATGCGGGGCCACGTGCAATGTCTCGCAACACTAGACAAGCAATGCTCGATGGGATAGATCGCAAAAGGAAGAGGGGTTACAATGTGAAAGCTGCAAGTTATACCTGCGATGGTGGTGGTGGTGGTGGTGGTGGTGGAGATCGCCGGAAGACGAGGTCGAAGGAGGGCGCGAAGAGGCGCCCGGTCTGGGGGCCGGTTGGGCCGGACCTGGGGCCGGCCTGGCCGGTCACACGGCCGGTCGACCGGGTTCTGGGCTGGCCCGGCCGGTCTGCAGCCCGGTTGACCGGATGCTCAACCGGACAGCGCGATTTCTCTCTCCTGTTCTTGAGTCAAACCAAGCCAAATCGACCAAATCGAAGGGAAACGATGGAATTGGAGGCTAGAAAGTGGGGAAATAGTAGATCAAGAACAACAACACCGAATCCATGGACCAAAACCACTCAAAACGCAACCAAATCACAGATCGGTCAAGAGGCAATTTGGGGCTATTTTTGGGGATTTTTTGGAAAATTTTCTAGGAACGAAATCGAGTGGGTGGAAGGTCAAATCCGCGGTAACCAAGAGCTGCTGATACCATATGATGAGGTCTAAGACCCCGTGTGTGGCCCGATCTCGCGGATTGACTTCGAAACCAAGGGGGAAGATGGAAGAACGCGAGAAACATGAAGAACACGACGAACACGAGGAACTCCGAGACTCACGCACGCACACCAACCCGATACACCCGATGCTTACCTCCGTGGCTCGATGGACCACGCCAATAGAATCTCCGAGGAAGAGGCACGTGGCAGAATTCCCGGAGAGAGATTGGCGTTGGAGAGGAAGAGCTTGGTGAGGGAGAGAGAGTAACTAGTACTAGAATCTCACTCAACAAGATCAAAGTCAACAACCAAGGTGCCTTGATTACAGAGGGATGATACCCAAGGGAGACTAAGCTCAAAGGTAGGTTTGAGTTCAAAACAAGTCTAAAGAGGTGAAGGGGCGTCTTGGGTGCTTATATAGTCTTACAAGGCGTCACGGGCCGAAAAGGTACAAGTGAAACAAGTTCGGGCCGATTTGGTGACTTAAGTCGTGCAGGCCGGTCAGGAGGCCGGTCAGACCGGGCCTGGGACCGGGCAGGCCGGTCCAGACCGGGCCCTGGACCGGGCGGCAACCGGACGGGGTTCCGGGGCCCCGGGATAGTGCCCGGATGTCACAAGCGGAATTCCCGGTTTGGACCGGGTGACCCGGTCAGGGGGCCGGTCAGACCGGGTTCTGGACCGGCCGGCCAACTTCTCTTCGTTGTGCTCTTCGGGCGACTTCCGGTCCAGCTCCATGTCCATCTTCACGTCCAGCTGCTCCTCTCCTCCCTTTGACCATGGTGTGTCCTCCTCTCCGTGATCTAGATGCTCCTAGTACCTAATGACACATAGCACGTCGGCATGAGGTAGTAATCCATCCAAAGGGGTACCGAGATCAAGGGTGGTAAGGAGCGAGTTCACCTCATCATGAAGAGCTTTAACTCGGGCTCGCGTCATTGGTCCACTTGGGGGACTTGTTGGTCTTGGTGTGGAAGTGACCGAAGGCCACCCCGCATCACAAGAGTTATGATAACTCGAGATGATGGAGATGTGGAGTACTTGAGTGAAGGTGAATATGAAGCTTTGGTACAAGCCGCAACCAATCATGAAGATGATGACTTGGAAGACCAAGAACAAGTCCTATGTGTGCATGATGCAAGTCCATCTCTTGTGGTGACCAAAGTGTTGACAACGCATGCACTACCAAATGAAGATCAAAGGTGCAACATCTTCCAAACAAGAGCCGGAATCAATGGCAAGTCAATAAAGGTTATCATCGATGGAGGGAGTTGCCACAATCTTGCAAGCACCGAACTATGCTCCAAGCTCAACCTCACACTCCGGAAACACCCCCATCCTTACCATGTGCAATAGCTAAGTGACAATGGAAATGTCAAGATACAACACACCGTCTCCGTATCCTTCAAGATTGGCGCCTATGAAGACACCATTGATTGTGATGTAGTGCCCATTACGGTATGCCACATGCTACTTGGTCGCCCTTGGCAATATGACAAAAGAGCAAGCCATGATGGCTACACAAATGCCTATAGCTTCAAGGTCGGCGACAAGACGTTCATCCTACGCCCAATGACTCCTAGCCAAGTAATTGCGGACAATGCAAAGGCTTTAGCGAGGGCTAAGGAAGCTACCATCACTAGTGCGATGAGTGGTGAGAGAGTGACTGATGCGGGCTAAGCCCGTGTGGGTTGCCCGATCTCACGGATTGACCCGGGTGAGTGTGATTGCGGAGGGGGATTCGCGGGGAAGTGGATGAACGCGAAGAACACGATACAAACACACGCACACACACAAATCGGTTATCCTCGTTGGCCCGATACACCAACTCGATAGAGGTTGCGAGAAAAGACCTTCCGGTAGAAGTCCCGCAAAGAGATTGACAAATCGAAGCACGCGAGATCTAGAAGGGTGAAAAGACCGGAAGGTTGATAGAAGTGCAAGCAAAAGACCAAAAGGTAGAAGTGCAAGCAAAAGATCAAACAAACGGTAGAAGTCACCAAAGAGATCTTCACGAGTCGATAAGGAGCCCGGGTGATACAATAGGAATTAACCTAAGGTGGGGGTTACCCAAATCCACAAAGGGATAGTAGAGGCATAAGCCAATTCATCTAAACATCATCTCTCCTTCATGAAGGTGGGGGTGGAGGTCTATTTATAGGGAACCACTAAGGAGGGGTAGTTTGGGGAAACTAAGATACAAGCACAGCCATACATGTGGCAGATTAGGGTTTAGATTATGAGTGGTCACGACATCGGCGGCAGTGCCGGCGTGGGGAGGCCGGCAGTGCCGGTGCGGCGGCAGTGCCGGTGGAGGCAGCGGCGGATGCCGGGGTGATGGCGATGCCGGCCAGGGTGCAGCGGCAAGTGCCGGCCTGGAGTGTCCAGCTCCTCTTCTTCCTTCTTCTCTTCCATGCTTCCGTGACATCGGCCTTGCGTCCTCGGGTCTCCGTGGCGTCCACTCTTCCCTCCGTACTTGTCGTCGAGTTCCTATCATCAAGGTATGACGGAGTATGAAGTAGTATATCATTCCAAGTAGGCGATTCGAGGCACGCGTAAAGGAGAAGATTCACCTTAGCGTGCCGTCTTGTCGATGAAGCATATGATGTGGCGAAGACCGAAGGTCGGGCTACATCATCTCCCCCCACTTGAAAAAGAGTCGTCCTCGACGATAAATCTTCATGAATGTGTAGAGGAGGTAGATGACACCAACACTTGAATGTCGCTTCACTTGTCAAGGGCCCTATCAATAGCACAAGAAAAGCCAAACAACACTCAAAGCATAGCCAATGTTCCACGGGTTTAGCAAGAGAGCGCAAGTAGAAGGAGGTCACCTTTGCATACTGTCGGTGTGCTCTCATCGATAGATCTTGGGTCGTCGAAGTATGTGGGCGGAACCACTCATTGACGCTCATCCACAAGTCACATGTACCTTCACACAACAAAGACCAAGCAAAGTATATGTGTGCGTGATAGAGGAGCATATCATCAACGACATGTCCATTCATGTTCACAACACCGTTAGCACAACACAAATTTATCAAGAATAATGCATGTGTATGGTCAATGTGTAAGAACTCCATATGAACATCTTCTAAGTGTGGGAACACAAAAACTCCGAAATCTGAGACGACTATGATGTCCATCTCATGTAGAAACTCATGTGCATTGTTGCACTCAAGGCATCGGAAAGAGAAATTGTTCAACATCCTTGACGCAACAAGAGGAGAATTTGGCACAAACACATACGGAAGAGTGTCCAAAATATCATCAACATGTGTGCACACAAACCATTGGAAAGAGAAATTGGTCCTCATATTTGGTGCAACACACAACATATCATCCAAAAAGTTCACCAAGTAGAAATTTGCACAACCGTGCGTGCCAACAAACCAAAGGAAAGAGAAATTGCTCAACTTGTTTGAGGCAACACCAACGGTAAAAATCACATCATCATGCTTGCAAAAGAACCAAGAGAAAGAGAAATTTTTCGGCATGTTCAATGCAAAGCATGGGAAAGGTATTAGAGCCGGGTTCGATCTTGTACTCACTTGTATTATGCTCTCCAAGAGCTCTTTTTGTCAACTCGTGCTCAATCGAGGTTGACATTGGCAATCTTGTACCTACACACACAATAGGCAAAGCAAAGAACGTGTGTGCATGGTATATGAACACATCATCCATCATGATGGTCCATCTCTTTTGCACATCACCATTAGCGTTAAGCAAAGCATCATAATAGATATGGTGAATATGCGGAGTAAACATGGGAACATGCTCAACATGGATATATGCAAAGTCTCCAAAATTTGAGAGAGCTATGGGGGCAATCTCATTTACAAGCATATTAACATCATTGCAAACCAAGCATTGGAAAGAGCAAGTATTCAACATTTTGGTTGCATTAATGGGAGAGTATTGCAAGCATCTAGCACAAAACATGTTCAACATTTTATCATTGTTGTCGACAAACCTAGGGAAAGAGCAATTGTTCATCAAGGTTGTCACAACACAAGCATTAGCATTATCATTTTCATTGCAAGCAATACATGGGAAAGAGCAATTGTTCGACATATTGCAAGCAATAGGATAGAAATCGAAACTCTCATAGCATGGCATGGACATATTATCATAAGCAACTACTTCCACATGATCAACAATGGTGGTATCACAAGTATCACAAGGGAAAGTGAAAGAAGCATATGACATAGCAATAGGATCATCCAACTCATGCATGCACTCATCAAGCATCATGTCCACTAGTGGGATCATGGCATCATCAACACCCATATAGGTACCTTTGTAGTCCGACTCATTTGAAGTGGGTGTTGTGGAAGAGGTAGGCTCCACGTGGCCTCCATGTTCATCTTCAATCAAGCATGGTGTGATAGCATCGTCTTCATGCACCATGTACATTTTCTCCATGATCGGGAACTCGTCCTCCATGGAACCTATTGC
Organism: Lolium perenne; assembly: GCF_019359855.2. Lineage (NCBI taxonomy): Eukaryota > Viridiplantae > Streptophyta > Magnoliopsida > Poales > Poaceae > Lolium > Lolium perenne. The sequence goes on along the minus strand of NW_027249060.1, from coordinate 77,315 downwards.
AACATGAGAAAACACACTAGAGGTAGAGGTTAAGTTGTTAGAATGTGAAATGGCCTCCATAGACCTATCAACTACCTCTCTCAACTCACTTGGTGTATCACTCATGTCCTCCAAATGGAAGCACTCAAACTCACATATGGGGTGGAAGTCACTCAACTCACTATCACTCTCACTCAAGTGGGCTAAGTGGCTCTCATGCTCACATGGGATTGGTACTATATCATCATTCAAGCATATAGGAGTAGGCTCGATTTTCTCATCTCCATGCGCCTCCATTGGTGAAGGGATCATCCCATGCTCACCATTCTCAACTCCATCGCCTCCCATGTTGACATCATTTGATGACGCTATGGTGTTGTTGAGAGCTAGGCTCGAATCAACGTCACTCTTGTCTTGGCCTTCTCGTGCTCCATCTTGAAGTGTGGTCTTCATAGTCGTCATCTTGTCCATTTCCTTGCACCATTCTTTGAAGACAATGGTATCTTGAAGTGTCTTGTTGGCGATTTCGGCATCCAATTGGGCGAAGTAGAGTTTGTGGGCTTGTGGTGTGTTGCATTCCCACGTCATGTGCTTGTTGGATGTGCACACATCACAATGGAGATTGGGGCATTCCCAAAGATGACCGTCTTGTTTGCAACGAAAGCATTGGGAGCTACTTGATCTTGGTGGATAACGCATTGTCATGTTGGCATAAAGATGGGTAGACCATCCTTCATCTTGAAGTGTAGACTCCATGGTCTTCGTCTTGGGGCTTGAGCTTCTTGTAGGCGCCATTATGGTGGTGGCGGTAGGAGGGGGAAACACCATAAGATGTGGTTCCTCTTCCTTTGCTCTTGGCACCATCTTGCTTGTTGGTGTAGCGCCTTGTCTCGCTCCATTGGAGAACTTCTCATGTGTAGGCGGTCTTGGAGGTGCCATTTTGGTGGTGGCGCTAGGCTTTGTGGACACCATATGGTTGGTGTTGTTGTTCTTTGTAGCCTTGGCCGCTTCATGACGAGGCTCTCGTCTTCTTGCATCATCACCATGTCTTGGGGGGTGTCGTCGAAGATCCTTGGGAGGTGTTGGTCGATGGCGAACATGAGGTGACTTGTGTCGGCGTAGGTCATGTGGTGATGCATGTCGATGGTGGTCATGAGGTGGTGATGGTCGACGATGATCATGAGGCGACATGTGTTGATGACGATCCTCGGCATGCCTAGATGATGGTTTATATGGCTTGGCACTTTGCTTGTGGCGCCTTCTTGAGCTCGGAGGAGAGTGTCGATGGCGATCATGGTGGCGTTCTTGATGTTCCATAGGATGAGCTCGACGTAGATGATCATATGCATAAGCACTCTCATGGTTGCGCCGTCTTGGAGGTCCTCTATCTTCATATGTAGTTCCATTGGCCAAGATGGGGAACTTGTAGGCACCGGTCTTGTTCAAGGTGTGGTCGAAGCTAGGCTCCACCATGGTGTCGATGTCATGCTCGAGGTAGTGCTCGGTGTGGTGCTCCATCATGGTGTCGTAGTCGTAATCGAGGTAGTGCTCCACCATGTCGTCGTAGTCGTAGTCGTGGTCGAGGTGGTGCTCCACCATGTCGTCGTAGTCGTAGTCTTGGTCGAGGTGGTGCTCCACCATGTCGTCGATGTTGTGGTCGAGCTCGGAGTGGTGCTCCATCATGTTGTCCATGCTTGGCGAGTCATGGTCGGTGTAGAGATGCTCGATGTCGGTCATGTCGCCAATGCATGCGGAGCCATTGTCGGTGTCGAGCTCCACATGGTCCTCCATATCTTCGGTGCTTGCGGAGCTATCACCCTCATAGTACTCCATGTCGTCCTCCGTAGGCTCATCCTCACTATACATGTTAGTCTCTAGGATTGGTGTATATATGGTGGAAGGAGAACTACCAAAAGGTCAAAACTAGCAAACCAAAATCGAGAAGATGGTTCAAGTTAGAGAATAACCGATATGTACTCACACACACACTCAAAGCACACGCAAAAGGCTAAGAACTCTATATGGTGGTAGGTGAGGAAGTGGATAGCAAACGAAAAGAACCAAAGAAAATGTCTATTGTCAAATGTGGGTAAGATCCAAAGTCAAATGTCAAAAGCGGTGATCTATGTCAAGGAAACACGGAAACACACACAAGGAAGAATAATGGGGTTAGCGCGACCAAGGAGGTGAGCAAGTAACAAAGATGGTCCTAACGAAGACTATAAGCTCGGTGTCGCGCCAACACAAGAGAGACCGTAGCTTGGTTGCATATGAGAGAAGCAACTAGATTTGCACAAATGCCACTCTTCTCTTTTCTCTCTTAGTGCTTACAAGCTTTGCACTCCTTTGTATCGGTGGACACACACTATTTTTCTATTTCTTTTTCTTTTTCTTTTTTTTTCTATGCTTAGAAGCTTTATTTTTCTCTATGTCACACTCTTTCTTCTTTTGTGTATCTTTCTCACCGAGCTTGCTTCGGAGCTTTGCTCAACACAACGCACACACACCCTCTCACGGTCGTGACACTTGTGCAATGCTTCGCAACACTCGAAAAGCCACTCTCAATGGGATAGGTACGCAAAGGAAGAAGGGGCTACACGGGGTAGGGGAGGCAAGTTATACCTATTGATGTTAGGCGGTGTCAAGCACACGAACTTGCGATGGCGAAGTGGTGGTGTCGATGACGATGGAGAATTTGCGCCGGAATCCGGGGTGCCAACGTTGTCGTCGCGGTGTTGATGTAGGCGCGGAAGCGGGATAGACAACCGATGCACTCCAAATCGGAAACCGAGCAAATTAAGTCAATGCCCGAAAAGTTGCGTCAAAACGAGCGGTCAAAAGTTGGGCTCCAAAAATCGTCAAAAATTAGAGGTAGGCTATGTAGAGTATTTGGGGATTGATGTTAAAATTTGGAGTTAAACGGGCGCCAGAAAGTTGTCAAAATTTGGGGCAAAAATGTGAGCCGAAATTGGACGAAACTTGCTCAGCACATGGACATGGCCGGCAGTGCCGTGGTGGGATGAGCGGCAGTGCCGGGGTGGTTGTCACGGCAATGCCGGTGGTTCTTCGCCGGTAGTGCCGGTCAGATCGGAGCAGGGCAAGTGCGGGCCGTGGCCAGGTGAATGCGTGGATGGGCGAGGTAGGCGCGCGGCCAGGGGAAGAGCTCGCGCGGGCTCGGGCGCGTGGCCTGTGCGTGCGAGGCGATTGGGGCGGCCGGCTTTTGATCTGGCCGATCTTGCTCGAGTGGAGGCGAGCGGTGGTAGGGGCGGCGGCCTGGTGGTGGTGTGGCGCGGCTGTCGGGCGCGCGTTGTGCGGCCAGGAGAAAGGGCGGGTCGGCCGGTTGAGCAGTGGAGGCGGGCGCGCGGTGGTGGAGGCGACCTGGAGGCGGCTTGGCTTGTAGGAGCGGGCGTGGGCGGGCCGGTGGTTGACTGCTGCTGGGGAGCAACTCGAGTGGAGCGAGGCGCGCGCGTGGATGAGGAAGGAGGCGCGCGGCTAGGAAGTTGGCCCGGGCGGGAGCGACTCGTGGTGGTGCCGTGGCTTGGCCAAGGCGAGCAGCGGAGGGCAGTGGGTGGTGGCGGCGCAACAGATCGAGCAGGGGCGTCCTTGGCGAGCGGAGCAAGGTGGAAGATGCAGTAGCGGCAGTGCCACCAGAAATCGGCCGGCAGTGCCGGGTAGGCCGGTAGTGCCGGTGAAACGGGGCCGGCAGTGCCGGTGAGCACGAACAGGACGAACTGGATGAACACGCAGCGGAAATTTGGGGCAAAAATCGTCGATTCTGAGAGATTTACAAGGAATTTGACGGTGAAATTTGGAGGAGATGTAGATCAGCACTAGAGACAACAGATCTGTGGACCAAAACCACAAAAAACTCAACAAATCCAGAGATCCAAATTCGAGCTATTTTTTGGGGCAAAATTTTTGGGGAAATTTTTTGGGCGAAATTGGTGAAATTGGAGGGTCAAATTCGTGGCAACCTGTGCTCAGATACCATATGATGCGGGCTAAGCCCGTGTGGGTTGCCCGATCTCACGGATTGACCCGGGTGAGTGTGATTGCGGAGGGGGATTCGCGGGGAAGTGGATGAACGCGAAGAACACGGTACAAACACACGCACACACACAAATCGGTTATCCTCGTTGGCCCGATACACCAACTCGATAGAGGTTGCGAGAAAAGACCTTCCGGTAGAAGTCCCGCAAAGAGATCGACAAATCGAAGCACGCGAGATCTAGAAGGGTGAAAAGACCGGAAGGTTGATAGAAGTGCAAGCAAAAGACCAAAAGGTAGAAGTGCAAGCAAAAGATCAAACAAACGGTAGAAGTCACCAAAGAGATCTTCACGAGTCGATAAGGAGCCCGGGTGATACAATAGGAATTAACCTAAGGTGGGGGTTACCCAAATCCACAAAGGGATAGTAGAGGCATAAGCCAATTCATCTAAACATCATCTCTCCTTCATGAAGGTGGGGGTGGAGGTCTATTTATAGGGAACCACTAAGGAGGGGTAGTTTGGGGAAACTAAGATACAAGCACAGCCATACATGTGGCAGATTAGGGTTTAGATTATGAGTGGTCACGACATCGGCGGCGATCTGGCGTGGGGAGGCAGCGGTGCAGTGCGGCGGCGATGCCGGTGGAGGCAGCGGCGATGCGAGGGTGGCGGCAGTGCCGGCCAGGGTGCAGCGGCAGTGCCGGCCTGGAGTGTCCAGCTCCTCTTCTTCCTTCTTCTCTTCCATGCTTCCGTGACATCGGCCTTGCGTCCTCGGGTCTCCGTGGCGTCCACTCTTCCCTCCGTACTTGTCGTCGAGTTCCTATCATCAAGGTATGACGGAGTATGAAGTAGTATATCATTCCAAGTAGGCGATTCGAGGCACGCGTAAAGGAGAAGATTCACCTTAGCGTGCCGTCTTGTCGATGAAGCATATGATGTGGCGAAGACCGAAGGTCGGGCTACATCAGTGACCCACCAAAAGGAAAGTGAGCGCCACAAGCCATATATGAGTGAGATGAAGAGTGTCCTCATAGCTACCAAGAGTGAGATGAGAGAATTGCACCACAACCCATCCACCATATTGCACTACGTGCTCATTTGCAAGGGGCCATCCTCGGAGACTAACAACTTAACAACACTTCCTTCGTCTTTGTTGTCTCTTTTGAAGGAATTCCAAGATGTCTTCCCCGACGAGCTTCCTCATGGACTACCACCGCTTCGAGGGATTGAGCACCGCATCGACCTCATACCCGGCGCCCCACTACCAAACCGCGCCGCCTACCGCACCAACCCCGAAGACACAAAGGAGATCCAACGTCAAATACAAGACCTCCTCGAAAAAGGGTATGTTCGTGAAAGCCTAAGCCCTTGTGCGGTTCCCGTGATTCTTGTGCCTAAACCGGATGAGACGCAGTCATTACCTGATGCGGACTAAGTCCTTGGATGTGCCCGATCTTCACGGATTTGGATGGGATTCGTGGGGGAGGTGGATGAACACGAAGAATGTGGGTGGATGGCGGGGTGGATCGAGGATACAAACGCAACACACACACACGACCGGTTGTTCTTCGTTGGCCCGATACACCAACCCAACGGAATTGCAAGAAAAAGACCCACAAGGAGTAGAATCCCTCACAAAAGGTTGGCAATAGCAATCGATAGAGTTCCAAAGAGGAAAAGAGTGCAAATAGATAGAATTGCAAAAGCAAAAGATCCAAAACACTAGAATTCCTAGAATGGAAGAGATCAATCGCCTAGAAGAGTAGATAACTTCGTAGATTCGTAGATCTAGAAGGGTTTCCCGCGGGAAGGAGCATAGCTCATGTTTTCTCTTACATCAAGTCTAATCTCAGATCTGAGCCAACAAGGCTATTTATAGGTGGGGGGCGAAGGGGTAAGTTACACGCTGAAAAGTGCTGTCGTGCTGAAGTTCGATGGGGCGGAAGTTCCGGTCAACTTGGGCGGAAGTTCCGGCCAGGGGCGGAAGTTCCGGTCTGGACGAGCGGAAGTTCCGGTCGGGGTGGAAGTTCCGGCCAAGTTCTGGCCTTGTTCCGGAATTGCGCCATTGCCCCGCAGTAACATCCAGTAAGGTTTTCGCCGACTTTCGGAACTTGGGCGGAACTTGGGCGGAAGTTCCGGTCTCCAGGGGCGGAAGTTCCGGCCTGATCCTATCTTCTGGGCGCTGGAAGGCATCTGGAGGGAATCTGGAGGGCATCTGGCCGGAAGTTCCGGTCCTGGGGGGCGGAAGTTCCGGCCTGGAAGCTGTAGCTCCATCTTCATCATTTCCAGCTCTCTCTCCATTGGCTTGGTCTTCATGGCTCGCCTCTTGGTCGATGTACCTGATTGAACATAGGGTATTGGCATGAAGTAGCAAGCCATCCAAAGGGGTGTCAAAAGCATACATGGAGAGGAGCGAATTCACCTCTTGGTGTATAGCTTGGGCTCGAGCTCGTGTCATTGGACCACGAGGAGGGCTTGTCGGTCTTGATGTAGTATCGACCTTGGGTAGGGCTACATCATCTCCCCCCCCCTTGGGAAAGAGTCGTCCTCGACTCTAGCGTCTCTTCATCTTCATGGTATGGCGAGAGGTCGGACACATTGAATGTGTTGCTCACCAAGTACTTGGATGTTGGTATGTCGATGACGTAGGCGTTGTCGTTGATTCGCTTGAGGACCTTGAAGGGACCATCGCCTCGGGGCTTGAGCTTGGAGTTTCTTTCTTTAGGGAAGCGGTCCTTGCGAAGATGTAACCACACTAGGTCTCCTTCATTGAAGATCCGTGCCTTTTTCTTCATGTTGAGGCGTGTTGCTTGACGAAGAACTTGTTGCTCGATTGTTGCCCTTGTATCTTCATGTAGCTTCTTCATGTATTGTGCTCTCTTGTCGATGTCCATGTTCACTTGCTCACGTAGCGGTAGAGGAAGGAGGTCAATCGCCGTAGGAGGCTCAAAGCCATAGACAACCATGAACGGGCTTCTCAATGTCGTAGTGTGCTTGGCTCGGTTGTAGGCAAACTCCGCATGCGGGATGCAATCTTCCCATGACTTCAAGTTCTTCTTGACAAGGATGCGTAGGAGAGAGGAGAGGCTTCTATTGACCACTTCCGTTTGGCCGTCCGTTTGCGGGTGCGAGGATGATGAGAATAAGAGCTTCACTCCAAACTTTGCCATGAGCGACTTCCAAAGATAACTCATGAACTTGACATCTCGATCCGACACAATGCTTCTTGGTACACCGTGGAGTCTCACAATTTCCCTAAAAAACAAGGAAGCAATGTGTGAAGCATCATCCGTTCGGGAGCATGGTATGAAATGTGCCATTTTAGAGAATCGATCAACCACTACGAAAATGGAATCATGACCATATTTGGTTCTAGGCAATCCTAACACAAAATCCATACTAATGTCGGACCAAGGAGCATGAGGAATAGGCAATGGTGTATAAAGACCATAGGGGTTGGAAGTTGACTTAACTTGTAAGCATGTTGTACACCGTCGGCAAAGGCGCTCCACATCGCGCTTCATTCTTGGCCAATAATAGTGAGTGGATAGCATGGAATATGTCTTGTCTCTTCCAAAGTGTCCCATAAGACCACCACCATGCGATTCTTGTAAAAGCAAAAGGCGAAGCGAAGACATAGGAATACAAAGTTTGTTGCCCTTGAACAAGAATCCTTGGTGCAAATAGAAATCATCGATGCCCTTCTCACTAGAACACTTTGCAAAGATTGGGCCAAAGAAAACATCGGAAGCATATAAATCTTTGATTTCATCAAGACCCAAAACATTAATATCCAAGCGAGTGAGTAAGAGGGTGAGTTTGCGGGAAAGAGCATCCGCCACAACATTGTCCTTGCCCTTCTTGTATTTGATCACATATGGAAAGGACTCAATGAACTCAACCCACTTTGCATGTCTTTTGTTCAAATTGTGTTGACTTTTCAAATATTTCAAAGATTCATGGTCGGAGTGGATAATAAACTCTTTTGGCCAAAGATAGTGTTGCCAAACTTCAAGAACACGAACCAAAGCGTAAAGTTCCTTGTCATATATAGGATAGTTGAGGCGTGCGCCATCTAACTTCTCGCTATAGTATGCCACGGATTTTCCATCTTGCATAAGCACTCCACCAATACCGAGTCCACTTGCATCGCACTCAATCTCAAAAGTTTTGGAAAAGTTTGGAAGAACAAGGAGTGGAGCCTCGGTAAGGCGTTTCTTCAACTCATCAAAAGCATTTTGTTGGGCCTTGCCCCAAACAAACGGAACATTCTTCTTGGTAAGCTCATTCAAAGGGCAAGCAATGGTGCTAAAATCTTTCACAAAGCGGCGGTAAAAACCGGCAAGTCCATGGAAACTTCGGACTTGAGCAACATTGGTAGGAGTGGGCCAATTGTGGATGGCCTCAACCTTAGAAGAATCAACTTCAATACCATTAGCGGAAACCACAAAGCCAAGAAAAACCAACTTGTTTTGAGCAAAGGTGCACTTGGGGAGGTTATGATATGGGCACGGAGGCCTATGTGGAGCCCCGATTCAGGACTCCACCAGTTTAGTTATCTTATTTTATGTCTATGGTCATATGTGGGCCAATTAGGGTTTTTAATAAATTGAGTCAGTTTGGTTTGGGCCTGTCCAAACCAAGGTAGAGAGGCCCACTAGGGCTGGCCGGCCACTCCACCCCTCATATAAGTGGAGGTGCGGCTAGGGTTAGAGGAGGAACAAGTTTAGTCTAAAGTTTAGGTTTTACCTAGTTGCGTGTGTTCACGTGTATCATCCCTCCGGGGGTACGGCGCTGCTGTTTATCTATACTATTATCCGCTGCGAAGGTTCTTGTGTTCATCAAGGATTATCTAGCTCTTGGTTTGAGGCGTATCGTTCATCGATCCGTTGCTTGCTGGATTCGTTCCCTCTTCTCCAGGCTGCGTTCATCGCGTTGTTGGGAGGATTCTCTACCCCAGGTTCTCGCTGTGAAAGATCGGGCATCAACTAAGGAGGATCCACTGGGTTCCTCCCACATCATGTGGTATCAGCTTTCTGGGTTGCTCACGGCGAGGTGTTGTTGATCGATCTCTTTGATCGGTTTGCATCGGAGAAGATTAGCTCTAAGATCGGAGGAGTTTGGCTCTCGGTCGAAGGAGGTTGGTTGGAGGAAGTTTGGCATTGTTTGGTGAAGTTTGGAGGTCATCCATGGCTGTTTCGGAGGTCAAAATCGCGAAAAATCGCGACCAGAATCGGGAAGAAGACGAAATTTCGCGACCAGGAAAAACTTCGTATGAAATCCGGTCAACCGGGCCAGTGACCGGGCTGCCTGGCATAGAACCAACCGGGCGGCAAACCGGGAAGTTCGCAAAAATTCGTCCGGTTGTGTTCCGGTGCGATGCATCCGGTTGGCGACCGGTCAACCGGGCCCGTGACCGGGCAGGCCGGTCTGGCGGCCGGTCCAACCGGGCCCTGGGCCGGGACGGCGTCTGTTCCTGCGGTTTTTTCTCCGGCGGTTTCTCCTGTTGCTGCGGTGGTTTCTCCGGTGATGTTGGTTCATGCTGTTGATGATGTTACTCCAATGATTGGTGTTGAAGCACATAGGAGTGACGATGTATATCATGACTACCTTGGTATGCGAATAGGTATCAAGTTTGACGCATCGCAAATCAAATGGCGGTTGGCTAGTTCTGCGACACCGACGGAATTTCAACTTTGGGAATCACACATTGAAGGTGGGTTTGCGAGATGCAAGGAGTTTGATGGTTCGTTTGGTGGCCAGACGGAATTTGCTATTGCATACAGGCGTGTTGATGATGTTGTGGCTAGTTGGTACCGTAATGCTCTCATCGTTCAGGGTATCGTTGGTCTACGGTCTAGCTGGGCAGATTTCAAGCGGTTTCTGCGTGATACTTTTAAGTGTGCACGTTTGAGTAAGCCGGTGGTGTGCTCTAACACTACCGTGGAGGAGGTTGTTTCAGTATCGACGGTCACTGAGGAGAGGAAACCTGGCTCTGATACCAAGAGCACTACTGTGACTGTTGAGGAGGATGTACCATTGAGCGGGCTGAATATGCAACTCAAGAGGGTACAAGGTGATGCTTGCAAGACAGTTGACAAGGGTCAGCGGTGGAGTTTGTTTCAGACTCAGTGCTTTATCAAGGGCAAGGCTTGCAAGTTGATGATTGATGGAGGAAGCTGTACTAATGGCATTAGCAAGGCGATGGTGGCAGCATTGGGGTTGTCTACATGGCGTCTTCCTGAACCTAAACGTCTTGAGTGGTTGAATAGCTGTGGTATGCTGAAGATTACTCACAAGGTGCGTGTGCCATTTACAGTTGATGATTATGTTGATGAGATCGATTGCGATGTGTTGCCATTGGAGGTGTGTGGATTGCTACTTGGGCGTCCTTGGCAGTATGATCGTAATGTGACACATGCTGGGCGAGCAAATACATATTCTTTTATGCATGGTGGCAAACAGCGGACTTTGAAGCCTATGGGTGATGATCATATCAAGTCCGATGTGGAGTTAGTGGTGCGTAAGGAGAAGTTGCACAAGCCTAATGTGCAGCTAGAGGTGCATGATGTTCCGAGCATTGATGTTGGTGATGTTTCAGCCATGCCTGTAGATGACAAGCCAGTTCTTGTTGGTGACAAGCCGGATGAAGCTACACTTATTGTTGATGTGGATGTTGCAGCATGTGCTACAGTTCCAGTTTGTGTTGATGCTAGTATACAGACTGATGATGTTTGTGCTGATGGTGTGTCAGTACATATGGCGCAGATGCGCGTGGGAGGAGTGGGAGGCGAGCGCGTCAGTGGAGATGGTGGGCAGCGGCACTACCGTGCTAGGAGTACTGTCCAGTTTTCCGCGACACCGCGGATGCATCGAGGCAAGGATGGACGAGTGAGACATCTATGTGGCCCAGGAATTACACATCTTGTGCAGGGTCATGTGCAGCGACACAAGGGTCCATCAAAACCTCGCAAGAAGAAGGAATTGGCGCCGAAGTCCAAGCTCATGTGGAGAAGAAAGGAGGCGCCAAGTGCTGTATCAAGTCGAGAAGGCCGCGAGGGAGGATGTGGTGTGGAAGGCAAGCAAGACTTGAAGACGGCGAGGACGTGTCATGTTCATATCACGTCACCTTTTCCAGAAGACCCTCACGCGTTGGGGACAACGCTTCTTGAAGGGGGGGAGGATGATATGGGCACGGAGGCCTATGTGGAGCCCCGATTCAGGACTCCACCAGTTTAGTTATCTTATTTTATGTCTATGGTCATATGTGGGCCAATTAGGGTTTTTAATAAATTGAGTCAGTTTGGTTTGGGCCTGTCCAAACCAAGGTAGAGAGGCCCACTAGGGCTGGCCGGCCACTCCACCCCTCATATAAGTGGAGGTGCGGCTAGGGTTAGAGGAGGAACAAGTTTAGTCTAAAGTTTAGGTTTTACCTAGTTGCGTGTGTTCACGTGTATCATCCCTCCGGGGGTACGGCGCTGCTGTTTATCTATACTATTATCCGCTGCGAAGGTTCTTGTGTTCATCAAGGATTATCTAGCTCTTGGTTTGAGGCGTATCGTTCATCGATCCGTTGCTTGCTGGATTCGTTCCCTCTTCTCCAGGCTGCGTTCATCGCGTTGTTGGGAGGATTCTCTACCCCAGGTTCTCGCTGTGAAAGATCGGGCATCAACTAAGGAGGATCCACTGGGTTCCTCCCACATCAGGTTAGCATAAAGCTTTTCATGACGCAAGATGCACAAGACTTCTCTCACATGTTGCACATGGTCCTCGAGGTTTTTGCTATAAATAAGAATATCATCGAAATAGACAACCACACTCTTGCCAATGAGAGGACGCAAGATGTGATTCATGAGTCGCATGAAAGTAGATGGAGCATTTGAAAGGCCAAATGGCATGACAAGCCATTCATAGTGACCAAGTTTGGTCTTGAATGCCGTCTTCCATTCATCACCTATTGCCATGCGGATTTGATGGTAGCCACTACGCAAATCAATCTTAGAGAAAATCGTGGCACCGCTCAATTCATCAAGCATGTCATCTAAACGCGGAATGGGATGGCGGTAGCGAACGGTAATGGCATTGATGGGGTGACAATCCATACACATTCGTTGCGTCTCATCCGATTTAGGAACAAGAATCACGGGAACCGCACAAGGGCTTAGGCTTTCACGAACATACCCTTTTTCGAGGAGGTCTTGTATTTGGCGTTGAATCTCCTTTGTGTCTTCGGGGTTGGTGCGGTAGGCGGCGCGGTTTGGTAGAGGAGCGCCGGGTATGAGGTCGATGCGGTGCTCAATCCCTCGAAGCGGTGGTAGTCCATGAGGAAGCTCGTCGGGGAAGACATCTTGGAACTCCTTCAAAAAAGACAACAAAGATGAAGGAAGTGTTGTTAAGTTGTTAGTCTCCGAAGATGGCCCCTTGCAAATGAGCACGTAGTGCAATATGGTGGATGGGTTGTGGTGCAATTCTCTCATCTCACTCTTGGTAGCTATGAGGACACTCTTCATCTCACTCATATATGGCTTGTGGCGCTCACTTTCCTTTTGGTGGGTCACTCTCTCACCACTCATCTCACTAGTGATGGTAGCTTCCTTAGCCCGCGCTAAAGCCTTTGCATTGTCCGCAATTACTTGGATAGGAGTCATCGGGCGTAGGATGAATGTCTTGTCGCCGACCTTGAAGCTATAGGCATTTGTGTAGCCATCATGGCTTGCTCTTTTGTCATATTGCCAAGGGCGACCAAGTAGCATGTGGCACACCTTCATGGGCACTACATCACAATCAACGGTGTCTTCATAGGCGCCAATCTTGAAGGATACGGAGACGGTGTGTTGTATCTTGACATTTCCATTGTCACTTAGCCATTGCACATGGTAAGGATGGGGGTGTTTCCGGAGTGTGAGGTTGAGCTTGGAGCATAGTTCGGTGCTTGCAAGATTGTGGCAACTCCCTCCATCGATGATAACCTTTATTGACTTGCCATTGATTCCGGCTCTTGTTTGGAAGATGTTGCACCTTTGATCTTCATTGGGAAGTGCATGGGTTGTCAACACTTTGGTCACCACAAGGGACGGGCTTGCATCATGCACACATAGGACTTGCTCTTGGTCTTCCAAGTCATCATCTTCATGATTGGTTGCGGCTTGTACCAAGGCTTCATATTCGCCTTCACTCAAGTACTCCACATCTCCATCATCTCGAGTTATCATAACTCTTGTGTTCTTGCATTCAAAGGATTTATGTCCTTGAGCTCCACACTTGAAGCAAGTGATGTTACTAGATCCCGTGGAAGCTTTGGAGGACATAGTTGATTGATCCGGCTTGAAGCTTGTTGTCTTGAAGGCACTCTTCATTTGCTTAGGAGGATCCTTGGGAGCGATAGCACTTGTGTTCTTGATGCTTGAGGAGGTATTTGTTGCATTTCTTGCGGCGAAGAAGGACTTTGTTTTTGCACTTGCTATGTCTTCTCGCACTTGGCGCTCGGCTCTTGTAGCTTGATGAAGCAATTCAACCATGTTGGTGTAAGGCAAGAATTCCACTATCCTCTTGACGGGAATGTTCAATCCATTCAAGAATCTTGCCATTGTTTGCTCTTCTCGCTCGTCCACATTTGCACTCATCATGGTCATGTGCATCTCCTTGTAGTACTCCTCAACGGACTTGTAGCTTTGCTTGAGTTGGGTAAGCTTGTTGAAGAGGTCGCGTTTGTGATGGTTGGGCACAAAGCGTTTGTGCATGACTTCTTGCATCTCTTCCCATGTAGCAATGGGGTCTAGATCTTCCTTGTCACGCTTCTTGTTCACTTCTTCCCACCAAACATTTGCATACCCTTCAAACTCTAGTGATGCCATAGCCACTTTCTTTGCTTCGGAGAAGTTGTGGATGCGGAAAATCTTGTCAACCTTGAGAACCCAAGAGAGGTATGCATCGGGGTCTTCTTCTCCGTGGAATTTGGGCATGGTGAATTTAAGCTTCCCAAAGATTTCCTCTTCATTGCGGTCATTGCGTCTAGGAGGTGGTCTTTCTTCATCTTCATCCTCATTATGGTTGCGAGGTTGTTGAGGTGGATCCTCAATTCCATGGCGGCGGTTTGGAAGAGGAGGACGCCTTCCATGAGGTTGTTGGGGATGTGGCATGACACTAGCTTCACTTGAGGCGTCTTCTTCATTTTGGTGCCTTGCTTCACCTTGATGAGCATGAAGTGCTTGATGAGCTCGATAATTGAGAGGGTTGTGTCTTCTATTGTCCCTATTGTTTCTTCTTGCGCCATCATCTTGCGGAGCATCAATATTGATGATTTGGCGTTCTTGGTTCACTTCGTGGTCGACGTCATGAGGTGGGTTCCTTGGAGCATTGGCCACTTGAGATGGGCGCGGTTGCCCTTGTTGTTGACGTGCCTCTTGCTCATGGCGAAGACGTTCTTGCTCACGTGCATGAAGGAGATCTTGATCATGACGAAGACGTTGTTGTTCCTCTTCGAATTGAGTTTGGCGATGAGCTTGTTGTAGTCTCTCTTGTTCAAGTTGAGCACGTGCTTGCTCCACATCTCGAGCTTGTTGTTGAAGTTGATGAGGACATCCCTACCTCACTACTACCTCCGTCATTGCAAGATGAAGATGAAGCTGTGAAGCTCAAGTCCAATGAAGTTAGGATTGGACCAATGACACGAGCTCGTGCGAAGCTACTTAAACAACAGGTGAACTTGTTCCTAAACGATACTTTGATTGACGAGAACTTTATACTACCTAAGTCGTATTACTTGTGTATGATCAGGTATGAGGAGGAACCAAGCATCGCACGAGGAGGAGAGGAGCAGCTGGACAAGAAGCTGGACGTGAAGCTGGACATGGAGCTGGACGAGAAGACATCCCATGGATGCGCGAGGGAGGAGCGGGAGGCATGCGCGAGAGGAGGAGTTCTTCAGGCCGGTGCCAGGCCCGGTCAGACCGGCCGTGGCGCCGGGCCACCCGGTCACAAACCGGATTTTGAACCGGTGCCATCCGGGCCACATCCAGGGAACATGGACCCTTCGTCCGGTTTCCGCCCGGTCACAGACCCGGTTTAGGACCGGACCACCCGGTCCCAGGCCCGGTCGACCGGCCCCCAGACCGGCCGAGTCCGAGTCTGTCTCGACCAGATCTATTCTGGGTCGGTTATTTCCGTACTTTTTCGACCTGAGGTCGTCCCGAACGCCTATATAAGTCCCTGGGACGCCCCCAAAGTTGCTGGAGACCACGTTTAAGATAAACCCTAGTTCTTAGTTGTTTGCTCTGCAAAACTATTGAATACTACTCTCCAATTCGCATCGATCTGGAGTTTTATGCTACTGAAAGTTTGTGTGTGATCTGCTGTTCCATTGGGGATTAGAAGATTGCAATTTACCGCTTCGTGGTCGGCGGCTACGTGCGTAAGTGTGTGGAGTTGCGAATATCTTGCAGGGTTGAGAGCTGTTGCATTGGCATCAGGAATCAATCGAGAGACTTCGTCGGCGTCATACAAGTTATCCTCCTCATCATCATCGATTCCATCCGCTGCTACCATCGTGTGTTCATCACCACCGTTGCTTACTGAGAAGATCGGGACACCCCTTATCATCTTGGTATCAGATTTCCAGTTTTCCTCGGTAAGCCATCCACAATCCACCCCATAGTTGAGTTGTGAGTGTTTCCTATCCAGAAAAAGCCATAAAAAGTTAGGGTTAGGGTTTGCCATAGCCTTAGATTGCACTAATTTCGAGTTTTAGTTGTTTTTCGTAGTTGTTTTTGCGTATCTTTATCTTTCATCTAGTAGAATTGTTAGGGTTTGTGTTTTCTCTATCATCTAGTTTATCATATCGTGTCAGTTTTGTTACTCCGAGTCCACATAGCGTACAGTGTGTTTGTTCCCAACCATAGACACAGCCTATCGATATAACGTGACTAGGAACTTCCCCAGAAGAGACTAGTTTTACCGCTCGACAGGCTGCTCGTTAGGGTTTTGGTGCTTTGCAATTTCTGTTGGCCGTGTTATCAAGGAGTTGTGTCAGAAAATCAAAAAAAAAACAAAAAGAGAAAATTGAAAAGAAGCAAAAAGAGCTACATAGCTGCGTGTGTTCTACAAATAGAAAATCCAAAAAGAAAAGTGTTGTGCTAGTTGAATCAAGTGAAGGCCTAAGTTTACTTTCCTGCACCCGTAGTTGAGCAATCTTGTGCCTGTCTCGTTGAGCTTTGCTAGCGTCTCTCTAGTGCATTGCAACTTTTCCCACATATAGTTGCATTGCCCCATTATATCGCCTTGTGTGAGTATCATTGGTTGTCTACGGTCAGCGCTAGAGCTTGTTATTGGTGCAAATAGGTAGGCCACCTACAGCCCCACATATATCCTGCTTTGTCGTGTGATTTGTTCTTATACCCTTGATATTCGCTTCGCTACATCCGTGCACTAGTCCGTCAATCCAAGTTGGTAAGCAATACTAATTCACTTTGGAGCGGTAAGATTTACCTTTCTTATCAGTTTTGAGTGAGTTGTGAGAGTACCACCAAAGATCTTTGTTTAGTGCACTAACCTACTAATCATGTCTTCTACCGAGAATGTTGATGTGATGCAGAAAAAGGACGCCGCTACCCCGGTTACTTGGCGTGAATTTGAGGCACTTCGTGATCACATGCAACGTGAAATACGAGTTGCTAGTGATGTGTTGGACAAGGATATTCAGAGTGTTCACTTGAAGGTCGACGAGACTACTACAGCGGTTAACACCGTTCAAACATCGGTGACGACTCTTCAAGCATCTATACAAGCTTTGACAACCGCTGTTGGTGAGATACGTACAATGGTGCAACAACAACCACCACCTGATGAAGATGGCAGTGTGCAAGGTGACAATGCTGAAGCTGCTAATGCTCAAGGGCGTGGTGTTGGTCGTGGTCTTGGACGTGGCGTTGGAGATGCGTTCCGTGGTCGTGGTTTTGTCCCCGTCGGAGCCCAACGTGTTCCTCAACAACAAGACGATGGTTTGGGTAAGCCCAAGTTCTCAATTCCCAGATTTGAAGGAGGTACTGATGTTGAAGAATATCTTACATGGGAGCTGAAGATTGAGAGATTATGGCGTTTACATCCTGACTATATCAAGATAGGAAGATCAAGCTTGCTTCCTCTGAATTTGATGGCTATGCATTGCGTTGGTGGGATGGACTTGTTCGTGCTCGAGAAGAAGATGGTGAGCTGCCTATTATCACATGGCGTGCTATGAAGGCGGCAATGAGAGCTCGTTTTGTGCCTACCAATTACTTGCGTTCCGTCTTTGACAAGTTGACCCAATTGAAGCAAGGTGTGTTGACGGTTGATGCTTACTACATGGAGATGGAGATGCTTATGCAGCGTGCCCGTGTCCGTGAGTCTCTTGAGATGACACTACAGCATTTTCTGAATGGTCTGCGGTTTATTATCAAGGGAATTGTGCGTCATCACAGCTACGCTACTATGAATGAGCTACTACATCATGCAAGAGAAGCTGAGTCACAGTTGGCTGAAGAAGCGCAACAGAGGGGCCGTGCTACAGGCGCAGGGCGCTACACGCCTAGGCCGCCGCCTTCTACGGTGCCATCTACGCGTCCTATGGATGTTCCTACTTCGTCTAGCAAGCCGGTCTCTAGTGTCACCAACACAAAGAAGCCCGCTCCTGCAGCAAGTGGAACTAGTTCTAACATGTCGACAGCGCGCAACCGTGATATGGTTTGTCATACATGTGGTGGCAAGGGTCATTTCAAGAAGGATTGTCCTAATCGTAAAGTTATGATAATTAATGAGGACAATGAGTATGAAACTGGAGATGATGCTGATCCAAATGCTCCAGATGAGGATGATTATGACAGTGATGGGTTTGATGCTTTCCCTTCTGAAGCTCAAACTATTGTTGTCTCGCAGCGTGTTCTTAATGTGCAGTCAAGTGCATCTACACAGCGCTGTAATTTGTTCCAAACAAAGGCACTAGTTGGTCCTGATAAAGCTTGCAAGGTCATTATTGATGGCGGGAGTTGTCGCAATCTAGCAAGCAAAGAGTTATGTGCCAAGCTGAAACTGAAGTATCTACCACACCCACATCCATATTATATTCAGTGGTTGAGCAATAATGGTGAGATGAAGGTGAGCCACATGGTGCGAGTTGATTTTGAGATTGGGCCGGCCATGGCTCTATGACCGTTCTGTGCAACACAATGGCCGCGCCAATACATATCACTTGGAGTTCAAGGGCAAGAAAATTAACTTACAGCCTATGTCACCACAGCAAATTGTCAATGAGTCTCGTCAGAAGATTGAAGTAAACTTGGAGGATGCATCCATAGATAGACGAGAGAATTGTAATGCCGTGAGTGATATAACGAAAAGTGAGAGAGTGAATTCCTTAGTCTCCTTAGCCACCAAACAAGACATGAGAGAATTTTGTGAGGATCCTACAGCCATGCCTATTGTGCTCATGTACAAGGGTACGGTTTTGGTTTCTAACGACATGAACCCTCTTCCTCTTGGTGTTTCTAATGTTTTGCAGGAATTTAGCGACGTGTTTCCGGAAGAGGTACCCGCAGGACTTCCACCATTGCGAGGTATTGAGCATCAAATTGACTTGATCCCCGGAGCATCGCTGCCCAATAGGGCGCCATATAGAACGAATCCCGAAGAAACGAAGGAGATACAGAAGCAAGTACAAGCGCTACTCGACAAAGGTTATATCCGCATAAGCCTTAGTCCTTGTGTTGTTCCTGTTATTCTTGTTCCTAAGAAAGATGGTACATGGCGTATGTGCGTAGATTGTAGAGCGATAAACAACATTACTATTCGATATCGTCATCCTATTCCCCGTTTAGAGGATATGCTAGATGAATTGAGTGGTGCTGCTGTTTTCACTAAAATTGATTTGCGTAGTGGTTATCATCAAATTAGGATGAAAGAAGGGGATGAGTGGAAAACCGCCTTTAAAACAAAATTTGGTTTATATGAGTGGTTAGTAATGCCTTTTGGTTTGACTAATGCACCTAGCACTTTCATGAGACTGATGAACCATGTTTTGCGTGATTTTATTGGCAAGTTTGTGGTTGTGTATTTTGATGATATATTAATCTACAGCCGCAATGAATCTGATCATATTATACATATTCGACATGTTTTGCAAGTGTTGCGTGATAGTAAACTCTATGGTAATCTTGAGAAGTGCACATTTTGCAAAGATAAGGTCATATTTCTGGGTTATGTTGTCTCTAAGCATGGAGTAGAAGTAGATGTGTCTAAAATTGAAGCTATTCAAAATTGGCCTACTCCCATGAATGTGAGTCAAGTAAGAAGTTTTCATGGTCTAGCTGGGTTTTATCGCCGTTTTGTGCCCAATTTTTCTACTATTGCTGCACCTTTGAATGAATTGACTAAAAAGGGTGTTGCTTTTGAGTGGGGCGTTGCCCAAGATCATGCTTTTGATGAACTGAAACGATTGTTAACTTCTGCACCGTTGCTTGCACTTCCTGATTTCAATAAGCAATTTGAGATTGAATGTGATGCTAGTGGTATTGGAATTGGTGGTGTGTTGATGCAAGAGGGTCGCCCAATTGCATATTTTTCTGAGAAACTTTTTGGTGCTAAGTTGAACTATCCAATATATGATAAAGAATTGTATGCTTTAATTAGAGTTCTTGAGGTTTGGCAACATTATTTGTGGCCAAAAGAATTTATCATACATTCTGATCATGAAGCTTTGAAATATCTGAAAGCCCAATCTACTTTGCATAGGCGTCTTGCTAAGTGGGTTGAGTTCATTGAGTCTTTTCCGTACATTATTAAGCATAAGAAGGGAAAAGATAATATTGTTGCTGATGCTCTATCTAGGAAAACTATGCTATTAACCCATCTTGATGTTAAAATTCCTGGATTAGAGGTGTTATGTGATTTATATGCGACTGATCATGATTTTGCTGAACCATACCGCTTATGTGTTATTGGTAAAGCATGGGAAAAATATCACATACACGATGGGTTCTTGTTTAGAGCTAACAAACTATGTGTTCCAGAATCGTCTGTGCGTTTGCTCTTATTGCAGGAATCTCATCTTTGGAGGTTTGATGGGTCACTTTGGGCGTGAGAAGACGCTACTCATGCTCGCTGATCACTTTTATTGGCCAAAGATGAGGCGGGACGTGGACAGGTATGTCAAGAGGTGCATTACTTGCAACAAGTCCAAGTCCAAGCTGAAGCCTCACGGTTTGTATACTCCTTTACCGGCACCTACTACACCTTGGGAAGATATTAGTATGGATTTTGTGTTGGGTTTGCCGCGTACTAAGAGAGGCCATGATTCTATATTTGTGGTAGTGGACAGATTTTCTAAAATGTCACACTTTATTGCCTGCCACAAAAGCGACGATGCGTCGCATATTGCTAACCTGTTTTTCAGGGAGATTGTTCGACTACATGGAGTCCCGAAGACTATTGTTTCTGATCGTGATGTGAAGTTCATGAGCTACTTCTGGAAGACACTTTGGGGGAAGCTGGGGACAAAGCTACTGTTCAGTACTACTTGTCATCCCCAAACTGATGGTCAAACTGAGGTGGTGAATCGAACCTTGTCACAACTGTTGAGATCCATGATCAAGAAGAACCTGAAGGAGTGGGAAGAGTGTTTGCCGCATGTGGAGTTTGCTTACAACAGGGCGGTACACTCTACCACAGAGCTGTGTCCTTTTGAGGTGGTGTATGGTTTCAAACCCATTACTCCACTTGACTTGTTGCCTTTGCCCATACATGAGAGAGTTAATATGGAGGCATCCAAGAGGGCAGATTTTGTGAAGAAAATACATGTGAAGACTAAAGAGTTGATAGAAAAGAAAGGCAAGAGCAATGCTGCAAGGATGAACAAGAAGCGCAAAGAGATGTTGTTCAAGTCTGGTGATATGGTGCAGGTACATTTTCGCAAGGATAGGTTCCCGAAGCTGCGGAAGTCTAAGTTGAAGCCTCGTGGTGCTGGTCCTTACAAAGTGCTTGCCAAGATCAATGATAATGCATACTCGATAGATCTTCCAGTTGATGAGTTTGGTGTCAGTAATTCTTTCAATGTTGCTGATTTGACACCATATGACGGAGAAGACCTTGGAGCGTCGAGGTCGACGCCTTTTGAAGGGGGGGGAGATGATGAGGACATCCCTACCTCACTACTACCTCCGTCATTGCAAGATGAAGATGAAGCTGTGAAGCTCAAGTCCAATGAAGTTAGGATTGGACCAATGACACGAGCTCGTGCGAAGCTACTTAAACAACAGGTGAACTTGTTCCTAAACGATACTTTGATTGACGAGAACTTTATACTACCTAAGTCGTATTACTTGTGTATGATCAGGTATGAGGAGGAACCAAGCATCGCACGAGGAGGAGAGGAGCAGCTGGACAAGAAGCTGGACGTGAAGCTGGACATGGAGCTGGAGGAGAAGACATCCCATGGACGCGCGAGGGAGGAGCGGGAGGCATGCGCGAGAGGAGGAGTTCTTCAGGCCGGTTCCAGGCCCGGTCAGACCGGCCGTGGCGCCGGGCCACCCGGTCACAAACCGGATTTTGAACCGGTGCCATCCGGGCCACATCCAGGGAACATGGACCCTTCGTCCGGTTTCCGCCCGGTCACAGACCCGGTTTAGGACCGGACCACCCGGTCCCAGGCCCGGTCGACCGGCCCCCAGACCGGCCGAGTCCGAGTCTGTCTCGACCAGATCTATTCTGGGTCGGTTATTTCCGTACTTTTTCGACCTGAGGTCGTCCCGAACGCCTATATAAGTCCCTGGGACGCCCCCAAAGTTGCTGGAGACCACGGTTAAGATAAACCCTAGTTCTTAGTTGTTTGCTCTGCAAAACTATTGAATACTACTCTCCAATTCGCATCGATCTGGAGTTTTATGCTACTGAAAGTTTGTGTGTGATCTGCTGTTCCATTGGGGATTAGAAGATTGCAATTTACCGCTTCGTGGTCGGCGGCTACGTGCGCAAGTGTGTGGAGTTGCGAATATCTTGCAGGGTTGAGAGCTGTTGCATTGGCATCAGGAATCAATCGAGAGACTTCGTCGGCGTCATACAAGTTATCCTCCTCATCATCATCGATTCCATCCGCTGCTACCATCGTGTGTTCATCACCACCGTTGCTTACTGAGAAGATCGGGACACCCCTTATCAGAAGTACTTGAGCATCCACATTATGGTGGCGTGGGTCTTCATTAGAATCATGGCGAGACGGTGTAGGAGCTCTTGACCTTGAACTATGAGAACGCGAAGACCTTGAGTGTTGGCTTCGGTGTTTGGCGATGTTGGAAATAGCTTGCTCAAGGCGTGCCATCCTTTCTTCTTGCCTTCTCATGCTCGCCATGTTTTGTTGACCTTGAGTAGCAAGTGTGGCTCTCATATCATGAGCTTGAGCATCGAGCTTGTCATGGATGTCTTGCACTTGGACATTGAGGTCCCGTCTTTGCACTTGAGCTCGTTCTTCATAGCGTGCAACGGTCTCATCGATCCTTGCCATGAGGTCATGGATACTCTTGTTGAGGGCTTAAGTAGCGATCCAATGTTGGTGCCGCGTCATCGGTAGTTGATTCCCCTCTCCACTAGACATGGTTACAACTAAAACAAGAACTATGTTGTGGGGTTAGAGGAAAGCTCACAAGTAAGTCAAAGACTCACAACAAAATTGGAAAGGTGTATCAAGGTGAGGAACAACCGGTTACACACACAAAAACAAAACTCTATATGGTGTTAGGTACGGATGTGGAAAGCCAAATGGAAGAACCAAACGAAAAGTCTATTGTCAAAAGTGGGTAAGATCCGAAAGTTATAAGTCAAAGGCGGTGATCACAAAAGGCATACACAATGAGGAACACACGCGTGGGACAAAATGGGGTTAGCGCGACTTGGAAAATGAGCAAGAACAAAATGGTCCTAATGAAGACTACTAGCTCGGTGTCACGCTAACGCAAGAGAGACCGTGGCTTGGTTGCAAAATTGAGAAGAAACAAGATTTGCGCAAAACGCCTCTCTTCTCTTTTCTTTCTTTTGCTTAAAAGCTTTGGACTCTTTTGTGTATAGGTGTCACTCACACACTTTTTCTTTTTCTTTTTGTATTTTTCTTTCTTTTTCTCACTATGTAAGGATACTACTATCTATGTAAGTATGTCACACTTCTTTTGCTTATCTTTTCACACGAGCTTGCTTCAAAGCTTTGCTCAACACACGCACACCCTCACGGTCGGGACGCTTGCGCAATGCTTCGCAACACTAGAAAGCCACTCTCGATAGGAAAGGTACGCAAAAGAGGCTAGGGCTACAAGTTAGAAGCAAGTTATACCACTTGATGATGGTGGCCGACGATCTTGAACTTGCTATGGTGGAGGTGTCAAGTGAACCGCTTGGAGCTTCGGGGTGCCGTCGTCGTTGTCGATGTTGCGGAAGCTTTGTGGTAGCTGAAATGGCACGCAAACCGAAGTCCAAACACAAGGGGTTAGTACCAAAACGAAAAACGAAGGTTGCTGTCAAAATTTCGGCCAGGCGGAACTTCCGGTCCTGAGGGGCGGAACTTCCGGTCCCGGGCGGAACTTCCGGTCGCAATCAGATCTGCGGGCTGTTCGTCGATTTGGGCGGAAATCCGGGCCGAAATCCTTCGAATTCGAGGAAAATTTGGCACTAGAAGCTGTGGGAAGGTGGGGGAATTGCAGATCAACACCAACGACAAGTTTCTATTGGAGCAAAACCACAAATAACTCAACAAATCGAGAGATCGATCCAAGGCCAATTTGGGGCTATTTTTTGGGAAAAAAATTTGGAAATTTTTTTGGGCGAAATTGGTGGAATTGGGGGATGTGGGGGTCAAATCCGTGGCAACCAAAGAGCTGCTGATACCATATGATGCGGACTAAGTCCTTGGATGTGCCCGATCTTCACGGATTTGGATGGGATTCGTGGGGGAGGTGGATGAACACGAAGAACGTGGGTGGATGGCGGGGTGGATCGAGGATACAAACGCAACACACACACGACCGGTTGTTCTTCGTTGGCCCGATACACCAACCCAACGGAATTGGAAGAAAAAGACCCACAAGGAGTAGAATCCCTCACAAAAGGTTGGCAATAGCAATCGATAGAGTTCCAAAGAGGAAAAGAGTGCAAATAGATAGAATTGCAAAAGCAAAAGATCCAAAACACTAGAATTCCTAGAATGGAAGAGATCAATCGCCTAGAAGAGTAGATAACTTCGTAGATTCGTAGATCTAGAAGGGTTTCCCGCGGGAAGGAGCATAGCTCATGTTTTCTCTTACATCAAGTCTAATCTCAGATCTGAGCCAACAAGGCTATTTATAGGTGGGGGCGAAGGGGTAAGTTACACGCTGAAAAGTGCTGTCGTGCTGAAGTTCGATGGGGCGGAAGTTCCGGTCAACTTGGGCGGAAGTTCCGGCCAGGGGCGGAAGTTCCGGTCTGGACGGGCAGAAGTTCCGGTCGGGGTGGAAGTTCCGGCCAAGTTCCGGCCTTGTTCCGGAATTGCGCCATTGCCCCGCAGTAACATCCAGTAAGGTTTTCGCCGACTTTCGGAACTTGGGCGGAACTTGGGCGGAAGTTCCGGTCTCCAGGGGCGGAAGTTCCGGCCTGATCCTGTCTTCTGGGCGCTGGAAGGCATCTGGAGGGAATCTGGAGGGCATCTGGCCGGAAGTTCCGGTCCTGGGGGGCGGAAGTTCCGGTCCTGGGGGGCGGAAGTTCCGGCCTGGAAGCTGTAGCTCCATCTTCATCATTTCCAGCTCTCTCTCCATTGGCTTGGTCTTCATGGCTCGCCTCTTGGTCGATGTACCTGATTGAACATAGGGTATTGGCATGAAGTAGCAAGCCATCCAAAGGGGTGTCAAAAGCATACATGGAGAGGAGCGAATTCACCTCTTGGTGTATAGCTTGGGCTCGAGCTCGTGTCATTGGACCACGAGGAGGGCTTGTCGGTCTTGATGTAGTATCGACCTTGGGTAGGGCTACATCATTACCGTTCGATACCGCCATCCCATTCCGCGTTTAGATGACATGCTTGATGAATTGAGCGGTGCCATGATTTTCTCTAAGATTGATTTGCATAGTGGCTACCATCAAATCCGCATGGCAATAGGTGATGAATGGAAGACGGCATTCAAGACCAAACTTGGTCTCTATGAATGGCTTATCATGCCATTTGGTCTTTCAAATGCTCCATCTACTTTCATGCGACTCATGAATCACATCTTGCGTCCTCTCATTGGCAAGAGTGTGGTTGTCTATTTCGATGATATTCTCATTTATAGCAAAAACCTCGAGGACCATATGCAACATGTGAGAGAGGTCTTGTGCATCTTGCGTCATGAAAAGCTTTATGCTAACCTCCCCAAGTGCACCTTTGCTCAAAACAAGTTGGTTTTTCTTGGCTTTGTGGTTTCCGCTAATGGGATTGAAGTTGATTCTTCCAAGGTTGAGGCCATCCACAATTGGCCTACTCCTACCAATGTTGGTCAAGTTCGAAGTTTTCATGGACTCGCCGGTTTCTACCGCCGCTTTGTGAAAGATTTTAGCACCATTGCTTGCCCTTTGATTGAGCTTACGAAAAAGAATGTCCCATTTGTGTGGGGCAAGGCACAACAAAAAGCTTTTGATGAGTTGAAGAAGAGACTTACCGAGGCACCACTTCTTGTTCTTCCAAACTTTTCCAAAACTTTTGAGATTGAATGTGATGCAAGTGGACTCGGTATTGGTGGAGTGCTTATGCAAGATGGAAAACCCGTGGCATACTATAGCGAGAAGTTGGATGGCGCACGCCTCAACTATCCTATATATGACAAGGAACTTTACGCTTTGGTTCGTGTTCTTGAAGTTTGGCAACACTATCTTTGGCCAAAAGAGTTTATTATCCACTCCGACCATGAGTCTTTGAAATATTTGAAAAGTCAACACAATTTGAACAAAAGACATGCAAAGTGGGTTGAGTTCATTGAGTCCTTTCCATATGTAATCAAATACAAGAAGGGCAAGGACAATGTTGTGGCGGATGCTCTTTCCCGCAAACTCACCCTCTTACTCACTCGCTTGGATATTAGTGTTTTGGGTCTTGATGAAATCAAAGATTTATATGCTTCCGATGCTTTCTTTGGCCCAATCTTTGCAAAGTGTTCTAGTGAGAAGGGCATCGATGATTTCTATTTGCACCAAGGATTCTTGTTCAAGGGCAACAAACTTTGTATTCCCATGTCTTCGCTTCGCCTTTTGCTCTTACAAGAATCACATGGTGGTGGTCTTATGGGACACTTTGGAAGAGACAAGACATATGTCATGCTCTCCACTCACTATTATTGGCCAAGAATGAAGCGCGATGTGGACCGCCTTTGCCGCCGGTGCACAACATGCTTACAAGCTAAGTCCACTTCCAACCCTTATGGTCTTTACACCCCATTGCCTATTCCTTATGCACCATGGACCGATATTAGCATGGATTTCGTTCTAGGCTTGCCTCGCACTAAGCATGGTCATGATTCCATATTTGTGGTAGTGGATAGATTCTCTAAGATGGCTCATTTCATTCCTTGCCACAAGAGCGACGATGCTTCACACATTGCTTCATTGTTTTTCAGGGAAATTGTCCGCCTACATGGAGTACCGCAAAGCATTGTGTCGGATCGAGACGTCAAGTTCATGAGTTATCTTTGGAAGTCACTCATGGCAAAGTTTGGAGTGAAGCTCTTGTTTTGATCATCATCACACCCACAAACGGACGGCCAAACGGAAGTAGTCAATCGAAGCCTCTCCACCCTCCTACGCATCCTCGTGAAGAAGAACTTGAAGTCATGGGAGGAGTGCCTTCCTCACGCGGAGTTCGCCTACAACCGCGCCAAGCACAAGACTACATCAAGGAGCCCCTTCATGGTCGTCTATGGCTTCGAACCTTACACGGCACTCGACTTACTTCCGCTACCCCTTCATGAGCGGATCAACATGGACTTCGACAAGCGCACCACCGCCGTCAAGAAACTACATGAAGACACAAGAGCGACCATACAAGAACATGTGCATCGTCAAGCAAACCGCATCAACGCCAAGAAGAAGGCAAGAATATTCCAAGAAGGAGACCTCGTTTGGATCCACCTCCGGAAGGAAACGTTCCCTCATGAGCGCAACTCCAAGCTCAAGCCAAGAGGAGATGGTCCCTTCAAGGTCCTCAAACGCATCAACGACAACGCCTACGTCATCGACATCCCAACATCCAAGTACTTGGTGAGCAACACATTCAATGTGTCCGACCTCTCGCCATACCATGAAGATGAAGAGACGTTAGAGTCGAGGACGACTCTTTCCCAAGGGGGGGGGGAGATGATGTAGCCCCGCTCACCGACGACGCTACACCAAGACCAACAAGTCCCCCAAGTGGACCGATGACACGGGCTCGAGTCAAAGCGCTACATGATAAGGTGAACTCAATCCTCACTACCCTTGATCTCGATACCCCATTGGATGGCTTGCTACTTCATGCAAGTGCTCTATGTGTCATCAGGTTCCAAGCTCACCAAGGAACTGAAGGAGAAGAAGGAACGCCGCTAACGCCCCAAGAAACTGAAGAAGGAGAAGAAGGATCGCCATCAAATGGAGAAGGTCGCCCAGGGCCGGCACTGCCGCCACCATCAGGCCGGCATCGCCGCCTGAGCACCCCGGCACCGGCCGGGATCAGCCGGCACCGCTGCCGAAGCACCCCAAGATCGCCGCCCCTGGAGCACCGGCACTGCCGGCGACGCCGGCACTGCCGCCCCTGAAGCACCGGCACTGCCGGCCTCCCCGACGCCCATTACATCTGGACCACCCATTTAAATCCTGTGGCTGTGTACTTTTCATAAATGACTAAGTTACCCCTCCTCAGATCTGGGCTCTATATATAGGGCACCCCCAGCCAAGAATTAGGGTTAGAGATAAACTAAGAAGAAACTTGAGCTTTGCTCTTACCCATATGGGAAACCCTAGATCTATGATCTTGTATCCACCCGGGCTCCTTATCGACGCGTGATGATCTCTTTGGTGACTTCTACCGTTTGTTGATCTTTTGCTTGCACTTCTACCTTTTGGTCTTTTGCTTGCACTTCTATCAACCTTCCGGTCTTTTCACCCTTCTAGATCTCGCGTGTTTCGATTTGTCGATCTCTTTGCGGGACTTCTACCGGAAGGTCTTTTCTCGCAACCTCTATCGAGTAGGTGTATCGGGCCTACGAGGGAAAACCGGTTTGTGTGCGTGTGTGTGTTGTATCCCCACGATTCCCCTCCGCGTTCGTCGTGTTCATCCACCTCCCCCACGAGATCCACCCAAATCCGTGAAGATCGGGCACATCCCGGGGCTTAGCCCTTATCACCCCCCCTTGGGAAAGAGTCGTCCTCGACTCTTGTTCCTCCTCATCTTCATGATATGGTGACAAGTCCGCAACGTTGAAGGTGTTGCTCACCAAGTACTTGGAGGTGGGGATGTCGATGACGTAAGCGTTGTTGTTGATGCGTTTGAGGACCTTGAAGGGGCCATCTCCTCTTGGCTTGAGCTTGGAGTTGTGCTCATGAGGGAACCTTTCCTTCCGGAGGTGGATCCAAACGAGGTCTCCTTCTTGAAATATCCTTTCCTTCTTCTTGGCGTTGAGGCGGGTAGCTTGACGAAGCACATGTTCTTGAATGGTAGCTCTTGTTTCTTCATGAAGTTTCTTCACGTCGGCGGCGCGCTTGGCGAAGTCCATGTTCGTCCGCTCATGAAGGGGAAGTGGTAGTATGTCGAGTGCCGTGAGCGGCTCAAACCCGTAGACGACCATGAAGGGACTCCTTGATGTAGTCGAGTGCTTGGCGCGGTTGTAGGCGAACTCCGCGTGTGGAAGGCATTCCTCCCATGACTTCAAGTTCTTCTTCACGAGGATGCGTAGGAGGGTGGAGAGGCTTCGATTGACCACTTCTGTTTGGCCGTCCGTTTGCGGGTGCGAGGATGATGAGAATAAGAGCTTCACTCCAAACTTTGCCATGATCGACTTCCAAAGATAACTCATGAACTTGACGTCTCGATCCGACACAATGCTTTGCGGTACTCCATGTAGGCGAACAATTTCCCTGAAAAACAACGAAGCAATGTGTGAAGCATCGTCGCTCTTATGGCAAGGTATGAAATGAGCCATCTTATAGAATCTATCCACTACCACGAATATAGAATCATGACCATGCTTAGTGCGAGGCAAGCCTAAAACGAAATCCATGCTAATATCGGTCCATGGCGCATATGGAATAGGAAATGGAGTATAAAGACCATAGGGATTGGAGGTAGACTTAGCTTGTAAGCATGTGGTGCACCGGCGGCAAAGGCGTTCGACGTCGCGGTACATTCTTGGCCAATAGTAGTGGGTTGAGAGCATGGCATATGTCTTCTCTCGACCAAAGTGTCCCATAAGACCACCTCCATGTGACTCTTGCAAAAGCAATTTTCGAAGCGAAGACTCGGGAATGCAAATCTTGTTAGCTTTAAACAAGTAGCCATCATGCAAATAGAAATCATCCACTCCTCGTTCAACGGAGCACTTCTCAAATATGGGAGCAAAGAAAGAATCGGAAGGATAGAGTTCTTTGATCTCTTCAAGTCCCAAGACATGAACATCCAAACGAGTAAGCAAAAGGGTGTTTTTGCGGGAAAGAGCATCCGCCACAACATTGTCCTTGCCCTTCTTGTATTTGATCACATATGGGAAGGACTCAATGAACTCGACCCATTTTGCATGTCGTTTGTTCAAGTTGTGTTGGCTTTTCAAATATTTCAAGGACTCATGGTCGGAATGAATGATAAACTCTTTTGGCCAAAGATAGTGTTGCCAAACTTCAAGAACACGAACCAAAGCGTAGATCTCCTTGTCATATATAGGATAGTTGAGGCGTGCGCCATCCAACTTATCACTATAGTATGCCACGGGTTTGCCCTCTTGCATAAGAACACCACCAATACCAAGCCCACTTGCATCACACTCAATCTCAAAAGTTTTGGCAAAATTTGGAAGAACAAGAAGGGGAGCTTCGGTAAGGCGTTTCTTCAACTCATCAAAAGCATTTTGTTGGGCTTTGCCCCAAACAAACGGAACATTCTTTTTGGTAAGCTCATTCAAAGGGCAAGCAATGGTGCTAAAATCTTTCACAAAGCGGCGATAGAAATCGGCGAGTCCATGAAAACTTCGGACTTGGCCAACATTTGTAGGGGTGGGCCAATTATGGATGGCCTCCACCTTGGAAGAATCAACTTCAATCCCATTAGCGGAAACCACAAAGCCAAGGAAAACCAATTTGTTTTGAGCAAAGGTGCACTTGGGGAGGTTAGCATAAAGCTTTTCATGACGCAAGATGCACAAGACCTCTCTCACATGTTGCACATGGTCCTCGAGACTTTTGCTATAGATGAGAATATCATCGAAATAGACAACCACACTCTTGCCAATGAGAGGACGCAAGATGTGATTCATGAGGCGCATGAAAGTAGATGGAGCATTGGAAAGACCGAAAGGCATAACGAGCCATTCATAGAGACCGAGTTTGGTCTTGAATGCCGTTTTCCATTCATCACCAATAGCCATGCGGATTTGATGGTAACCACTATGCAAATCGACTTTAGAGAAAATCGTGGCACCACTAAGTTCATCAAGCATGTCATCTAAACGTGGAATGGGATGGCGGTAACGGACGGTAATGGCATTGATGGGGCGACAATCCATACACATCCGTTGCGTCTCATCCGGTTTAGGCACAAGAATCACGGGAACCGCACAAGGGCTAAGGCTTTCGCGGACGTACCCTTTGGCGAGGAGATCTTGAATTTGGCGTTGGATCTCCTTGGTCTCTTCGGGGTTGGTGCGGTAGGCGGCACGGTTTGGAAGCGGAGCGCCGGGTATGAGGTCGATGCGGTGTTCTATGCCTCGGAGTGGTGGTAGTCCATGAGGGAGCTCGTCGGGGAAGACGTCTTGAAATTCCTGCAAAAGAGACAACAAAGACGGAGGAATGTTGGTTAAGTCGTTAGTCGCCGACGAGGGTCCCTTGCATATGAGCACATAGTGCAATATGGTGGATGGGTTCTCTTGGAGCTCTCTCCACTCACTCTTGGTGGCTAGAAGGACACTCTTGGACTCACTCATATATGGCTTGTGGCGCTCACTATCTTTGTGGTGGGTCGCTCCCTCTCCTCTCATCTCACTATGGTGGGTGCGGAGTTGGGCCCTCGCTAAAGCCTTCGCATTATCCGCGATGATTTGGCTAGGAGTCATCGGGCGCAACTCGAACTTCTTGTCGTTGACCTTGAAGGTGTATGTGTTGGAGAGTCCATCATGTATAGCCTTCTTGTCATATTGCCAAGGGCGGCCAAGCAACATGTGGCACACCGTCATGGGTACCACGTCACACTCAATAGTGTCCTCATAAGGTCCAATCTTGAAGGTGACGGTGACGGTATGTTGTATCTTGACATTGCCCTTGTCACTCAACCATTGGATATGGTAAGGGTGAGGATGCTTGCGGAGAGTGAGGTTGAGCTTCTCACACAACTCGGTGCTTGCAAGGTTATGGCAACTTCCACCATCTATGATGACCTTGATCGACTTGCCACCAATTCCGGCACGGGTTTGGAAGATGTTACACCATTGTTCTTCCATAGCATGAGGTTGTGTTGTTAGCACCCTAGTGACCACAAGTGAGGGACTTGGGTCATGCTCACATAAGAGAGGATCTTCTCCACTTTCTTGCTCATAAGCTTCTTCACTTTCCACGGCGGCTTGCACAAGGGCTTCGTATTCATCTTCATCTAGCATCTCGGTGTTCTTGCACTCAAATGATTTGTGACCTTGGGTGCCACACTTGAAGCAAGTGACACTAGATGGTCCCGTGGATGCCTTAGAGGAGGCGGTGGAGGAGACCGTTTGCTTCATGCGACTTTGGATAGTCGGCTTCTTGGATGGTGTAGAGGATGCGTCGGCCTTGGCACTTGTAGTATGAGGAGTCGATGTAGTAGGAGTAGTTGATGTAGCGAGCTTAGAGGAGAAATAGGTCTTGGCCTTGGAGTACTTGATGTCCTCAATCACTTGGCGCTCGGCCTTCGATGCTTGGTGGACCAACTCAACCATGTTGGAGTATGGTTGGAACTCGACGATCCTCTTGATGGGGTAATTGAGGCCATTGAAGAAACGAGCAATGGTTTGTTCTTCAGACTCTTGGATGTTGGCTCGCATCATAGTGAGCTCCATCTCCTTGTAGAACTCCTCAACGGTCTTGGTGCCTTGCTTCAACTTTTGGAGCTTGTTGAAGAGGTCGGTCATGTAGTGCGTTGGGACAAAGCGGGCATGCATCTCTTTCTTCATCTCTTCCCAAGTGTCAATTGGAGGTTCACCCTTCTCTTCTCGAAGAGTGAGGACTTGCTCCCACCAAGTGTTGGCGTAATCTTCAAACTCAAGTGATGCCATAGCCACTTTCTTGGCACCGGAGTAGTTATGGATGCGGAATATCTTGTCAACCTTGAGTGCCCATGAGAGGTAGGCCTCGGCATCTTCTTCACCCTTGAACTTGAGCCTTCCAAACATGTTTTCTTCATCCTCCAAGTTTCTTCGACGAGGAGGGGCACCTTCATCTCTTGCGGCTAGAGGAGGAATAGGAGGTCTTCTACGGCCAACCATAGCATTGGGTTGGCGTTGGAGGTGCACACTTGCTTCACTTGGTTCACGGTGAGGATGTGGTTGAAGATCTTGTCGTGGTTGATGACGATGCTCAAGGTTGGGTCCCTCATCTTGATCATGGTGAGGCTCTCCTCGTCCACGTTGGTCATGTCGAGGGTGGCGGCGGAGATCTCGCCGAGGTTGATCTTGAGGACCTTGGTCTTGGGGATGGCCGTCACGCCCATGGTGGGCATGGCGATCCGCTTGGTGACGATCTTGTTGTAGGACTTGGTCTTGTGGAGGACGCTCATGATGACGAGCATGGCGATGTATTTCTCCACGCCTAGAGTTGGAGCGAGAGTCTTCATGACGAGCTTGTGGGCGATGAGGTCGATGATGGTCTTCATGCCTTGAGGACGAGCTTGAGGACGAAAGGCCACCCTGAGAATAGTAATCTTGTGGCGAGCTTGAGGACGATGAAGTAGCGCGGTGTCGACGATGACAACCCAAGTTGGTGATGGCGCGCTCGAGGCTATCCATGCGTCGCTCCATGTTGGCATCATTGGCCGCCATTTGGCCATTCAAGTTGTCCGTAGCTTCACGAAGAAGAGCCAAGTCTTGGTTCACGGCGGAGAAGTTGTGAGCCACCTCATCGTATTGCTCATCGATGCGCGTCTCGAAGAGGGTGAGTTGCTCCTTGAACTCTTGTCGTTGCGTCCATAGGTTGTGTTGAGTAGCCAACCTCTCGGTGTTGCGGAGGATCTCTTCATCCCTTGTGGTATCTCCGTTCCTATCCATGATGGAAAGACAAGAACTATGTTGTGTATGTTAGTGGAAGGATGTCGTGGTATCGTCACGGCATATGCCATAGGGTGGCTAATCGAAGGTGGTTCCTGAGAGATCTCACGGCGGTATCCGGATGCGGGTATGGGGACGAGCGACACGGCGACGTACCCAGGTTCGAGGCCCTCCGATGGAGGTAAAACCTCTACTCCTGCTAGAGTGTATATGATGATCACACAATACAAGGTTGCTCCTTGAGCTGTGTCCGGCTGCTCCTGGGAGGCTAAGGAAGACTAGAGTCTCTCTCACAGGGCAGCGCTAGGGGTGGAAGTGAAATGAGAATGATCGATCCCCTGCACGAGAGGGGGTAGTGCGGCTTATATAGGCACCGGCACTTTACATATAAGACCCTATAGTCTACTGGCCGGCTTGGCCGGCTCCGGCTTCCGCTCCTTCCCAAGGCAGTGACGTCAGGAGCCGTTGAGGCCTCATGGCCTGTCCCATCCGGCTGCCAAGGTCAGCGGCATGGTGAGGAGGTGTCCCTGTCGCCATCAGCCACTGTAGCCAGTACGGATCGACGTAGACCATGATGGCCTGTCCGGCGCGTGGCACTATTGCTCCACAGTGCCCCGCGCTTTACGGAAGATGAAGTCAGCGTGGACTTTGGGAACCCGGATCACCAACCCGGTTCCTTCTAGTGCAAGACTCG
Organism: Lolium perenne; assembly: GCF_019359855.2. Classification (NCBI taxonomy): domain Eukaryota; kingdom Viridiplantae; phylum Streptophyta; class Magnoliopsida; order Poales; family Poaceae; genus Lolium; species Lolium perenne. The sequence goes on along the minus strand of NW_027249060.1, from coordinate 43,178 downwards.
CCAGCCTCGAGTCGGTCTGAGGTACAAACCCCTAGTCGGATATGGCTTGTAGAAGCCGGCCCAGCTACAGCATTGGTGGCCGTAGCCAGGCCGACTAGGACCCAGAGCCAGCCGGCTTCCGGACCAGCCGGCCACGGCGCCAGCCGGCTGCTCCTCAGCCGGCCTTTGCCGCGAGCCGGCCAGTGGCCAGCCGGCTGCTCCGCGTCCATTGCCCTACCCGGGGTCTTCCCCCTGACATTAGCCCCCGAAGCTGGCAAGGTCCTGCGTTTAGAAGGACCTAGGCAGGTTTTCCTGGCTTCTTGAATATACTTTTCGACACTTGGAGGGGCCGACTGAGAACTTCCATTCAGCCGGCTGCGCCCTCATCCGGCTCGTTTCGGCCGGCTGCTGCTAGCCGGCCAATATTTACACTTATGCAGCTTCTGCTTTCTCGCAAGTTCTGGTGGTGTCTCCGCCTTGCTGAATGACTTTTGGACCGAGTTGAACTTAGTGTCCGGCTCTGGCTTGCGGCGCGCCGGAGTCTCCGCCGCCTCGGGTCCTGCACCCGACTTGACCGGTCAGACGCCTGGGCTCTACCGCCGGTTCGTCTGGTCACATCAATGTCCCCTCCGGATTCGATGCGGTCGTGGGCGACGTGGTGTGGCGGTTTTCAGTAACGGCAGCGGTCGTGGGGGGAGTTAATCCGCAGAAGATCCGGGCGACGTGGCCACGATCGCCACTTGGAGGCCAACCGCCCGCCGCGGGCGGCTATAAATGCCGCGGGGGAGGGTACCGAGGCGGCCACTGCCTCACTTCGTCTTCCTCGCGCTTCCGCTCCTCTCGCTCTCTTCTTCGCGCTCGAGTCTCTTGCTGCTCCGGCGAACGTCTCCCACTGGCGAACTCCGGCGAGCGCATCTCCGCCGATCCGCCGCCGCTACTCCGACGAGCCGGCGCCACGGGGCCCCGCGTTTCAATGGAGCGTCCTCCGCCGCCGCCGTCGCCGCCGCCATCGCAAGGTTCCTCTTCGCCCTTCCACCTTTCGTGGTCCTCTTCTTCTTCCTCGACGATGGCCTCCGCCAGCGGATCGTGGAGGGGATCATACATCAGGGAGGACGACATCGAGCGGCTGGTATGCCTCCGCCGGATCCCGTCGTCGGTGGTCACGAGGGCGCCCGGCGCGGAGACGGAGCCCGAGCCGAGGGCCGGCGAGCGCGTCGTCTTCGGCGTGCACCTCGATCGCGGGTTGGGCCTGCCGGCATCCACCTTCTTCCGCCAGTTCCTCGACAACTTCGGCTTGCAGCCGCATCACCTGCCAGCCAACGCCTGCATCCTCCTCAGCTGCTATGTGGCTTTCATGGAGGCTTACGCCGGCTTGTGGCCGGACATAGACTTCTGGAGCCGGCTCTTCTACCTCAAGGCGCAGACCACCGACGGCCGCCTGCGGGCCTACGGTGCCGCCTCGATCTACACCCGGCCGGGTACGCCCTTCCCCAAAATTCCAACCGTTGACTCGGTGAAGAATTGGCAGATGTCATTCTTCTACGTGCGCAACGAGGGCCAGCTCGTCGACCGGATCAACCTGCCGGAGTTCAATCCGGCTCCTCCAGTCGGCCGGATCAACTGGAGCTACAACGCTCGCACGGCGGACCCGGACGCTGAGGTGAACCAGCTCTGGGACTTTCTGGGGGCGGCCGTCGGGAACGGGCTGACCGCCGAGGACCTCCTCTGCACCATCGCCGAGCGCCGGGTGCTGCCGCTCCAAATGCGCACCCACAAGATCGGGCACATGTCCTGCCGGTTCGACCCGAACCGGACGTCCAAGGCATTGCTCTCCAAGGCCCAGGTGGCCCGCCGGGTGAACAACATCACCAAGGCGAACGTGCCGGACGAGTGGAACTACGGGCTGGCGCCCCACGACAGGGACCACCAACCCGAGCTGGTAAGCCTTATGCTCTTGCCGAGTTCCGGCTTGCGGCTGCGAGGCCGGCTTCCCTTTCTTTCTGCCGACTTCCGGCTTGCCATTTGCTCACGTCTTCTGTTTTTTCTAGCTCTTCGACCGCCAGAACGTCGAGGACGGCGACCTGGCGACGAGGAGGTGGACGCCGGATCACGCTGATCCGGCTGACCAAGCCGGCGACCAGGCCGGGGACGACGACCTGCTGCAGGCGCCTGACCTAGGCGGCCAGGGGGAGCACAATCCGCCCCCTTCACCGGAGCAGCAGGAGGACGAGGAGCCGGCGACGTCCGCCACGGGGCCAATCCCCGCCGTGCCCCTGCGCGCGAGGCGGCCAAGCACCACGGCGACTTCGGCGCCTAAGGGGAAGAAGCGGGTCGGCGACCCCCGCTCCACCGCCGCCTTGGAGGCGAAGGCGAAGAAGCTCCGCCGGCAGCAGCCAAAGAAGGTTCCGGAGCAGGCCGGGTGAGTTCTCTTTCTCTCTTGTTTGATTCCTTTTCTTTCCTTACTCTTTATGCTTATCTTCTCCTTATCTGTTCGGCTAGGGCCCCCATCAAGTTTGCTCAGGGCGGCCTCTCCCGGCAAACCCCGCGCGTCGTGTCGCCGCCTCCGCGACAAAGGAGGGAGCCGACGCCACAGCCTCCATCGCGCGCATCTACGCTGCCGCCGCCTGCAGGTACTCCGCCTCCCGCAGGGGCGCCTTCTTTTGCCCTGCCGCTGGCTTCAGCGCCTGGCCGCGGCACGCGGGCCGAGCCGACGCGCCAGCCGGCGCTGGACGACATGTTCCCGCGCCGGACTCGTCTTCTGGATCCAGCCGCCGGGGCCGGCCGGGGCATGCCGCCTTCGACCGGAGCCGGAGCCGGCGAGGCTACGCCACTGCGGCCGGAGCCGGAGCCGGGCCGAGCGTGGTGGTGCTGGTGGAGAGCCCGGAGGGGCATCTCAGGCGCCGGAGACGGCTGCGCCGACCGGGCCAACCGCTTCGCCCGGAGCGCCGCCACCGCCGGAGCCGACGACGGAGGAGCCGACCAGGCAGGAGCCGGCAAGGGATGAGCCGGCGCGCACGGAGGGCGCCGACTCGCGCGCGCTGGTGAGGACGGGAGCCCCATCGGCGCCGCAGCAGGGCCTGCACGTGGCCAAGGGCGCCCGGCTGCTGCATGTGCCATCCGCCTCCGACTCCAGCCTTGGCTCGGCTGGCACTATGGAGCAGGCGTGGCTCCGCGCCGACTCCTACGAGGTGACCAGCCGGGAGGGGAACCCTGGCCAGGCATCGGTGGAGATGTTTTTCTCCAGCTTGCAGGCCAACCTCAAGGCCAGGGCTGCCGAGGCCGCGGCCAACGTCGCCAAGGTGGAGGAAGCCAGCAAGGTAAGCGCTTCATTTGTCTTTCAATTTGGTTATCATCCTTGTAGCCCTCCGAGGCATGGGCCGGCTGCTCGAAGCCGGTCCGGGTTTCGTTTTGTTGATTGATTTTCCTTTTTCCTTAGGCTGTGGCGGATCGGCGCACCAACTTATACAACCGCGCCGTGACCCACTACCACAAGGCCAAGTTGGACCGGGCCGACTTGGCTCGCGAGCTGGAGGCCGTCAAGGGTAAGATCTTTTTCTTTCCGACTCGATGTCTTTTTTCTTTTTAGTCTTGGTTGGCTGACGTTTCTTTCCGGCTGCCTTGCAGCTGAAGCCGCCAAGGTCCCGCGGCTGGAGGCGGATCTCCGGGCTGCTCGCGCCCAGTGCGCCGAGAGCGAGGAGGCGAGCCGATCTGCAGCCGCCAAGCTCAAGGTGGCTGAGCTGGAGCTGACGCGGCTGCGCCGGCTTGAGGAGAACCACCTCAAGGAGCTTGCCCTCCTCAAGACGACTGAGAAGAAGAAGGTGGAGGATCTGAGCCGGCGGCTGACCGAGGTGGAGAAGCAGCGGCTTGCGCTTCAGGAGGAGGTCACCGCCAAGACCACGGAGCTGTCGGCCACTGCCAAGCGCTGGGTCGATGAGATTGGCGCGCTCGACCGCGGCCTGTCGGGTGAGTGCATTTTTCTGTTCCTTTCCCTTTGCCGGCTTTCGGCTGTCGGCTGCCGGCTTTGGTTGGCAGCCGGCGGCAGAAACTCTGATTCTTTCGCTATCTCCATCTTCGGGCTGAAGCGATCGGTTCTTGCCGGCTATCGCCAGGCTTTTCCTTTGTCTTTCGTAATTTCCCTCTTCGGACTGGGGCGATCGGCTCTTGCCGTTGCCGCTACCTACTTTAGGACTTCGAAAATTTGCATTTTTCAGCTTATTTCGGCTTTGCTGGTTTCTGACGTGCTTCTTCTTGCAGCGGCCTTCCCGGAAACGCAGGATGCGGCGTTAGCAGCCGTTGGTGTTGCGCGCGAGTCCAGGAGGCGGGCGACTGGCGAGGGCAGCTCGGAGTACTTCACCATGGAGGACTATATGGCGTCCATGGCTGCCCGCGTCGAGCCCATCACCAAGCTTGGCTGGGAGCTCCGGAAGGCGGCTGAGGAGCTGGTCCCGATGCTGTGGCCCGCGGAGGCGGTGCCGCAAGATATCTCCAACCTCGTCTCCTTGATGGAGCGGGCGCCGGATCGCTTCCTCGACTGGAAGTAGTCTGCCACGCGCGCTGGTGCCGACATGGCGCTGTCCTTTGTCCTCTCCTGGTACAACAAGGTGGACCTAGGGCAGCTCGAGTACCGGCGAGCCGGCGTGGAGGACAAGCTTCCAGCCGAACACAAGACCGCCCGGCTTGCTCGAGCCAGCGCCATCGCCGACTTCGTCGACAAGGGCCTCTTCGTCGCGGACCCGAACCCTCAGTCTGATGGTGAATACGAGACCGAGGATGAGGAGGCGGAAGACGCGCCTGAAGACGACTCGGCAGCCGGCTCCACCGACGCTCCTCCGGCTGGTCCTTCTCCAGCCGCTGCTTAGTTTACCTGTCTCTTTTGTTGCTTTTGCCAAGACAATTTATTAAATCCCCGGGATGCCGGGTGTACATGTATGAATATTATCGTCCTTTTATTATGTCACACTTTTAATGTGTTTGTTAATCATTTATGTGCCGAGTTGCTTTCTTTCGACTTTTTCGCTTTTTCCCATCCGTCCCACTCTTTGGCTGTGCTCTTGCTGGTCGTACGTCCGACTTGCGATCCGTCGCCGGATCAAGAGCGGGCCGCTGGGTGAGGCCGACAGTATTTCAGTCGAACGAGCTGAATTCGGCACTTCGGCACTTTTTATGAAAAGTTGCAAGTCAACTCGCTTTTACTCTTTCCCTTAGTCGTCTTTCGCGTGCCGGCTCCCTAGGCCTTACTCCCGCCAGCCGGACAGCCGGGTTGCGGTCTGTAGCTGGATCGGAAGCCGGCTGTCGGAAACCGGATCACGTTACTGAGCCGGCCGCGTGAGAGGGTTCAAGCCAATTGGCGAAACGAAGTAGAGTACGCGAAAAACTTGTCGAAAACGGCGCTCTCGGCGCGCGCTTTTTCATAGCTTACAAAAGGGATACAAGGGATACATACATTCCTGATCTCAAGTGTAAAATGGGCGGAGTAAGTCGACATTCCAGGGACGTTTAGTCTCCTCGTCAGCCTTGTCCGGCTTGTTTTTCTTAGCCTCTTGGGCATCTATGAGATAGTAGGAATCATTGCCTACTGCCTTGCTCACGATGAAGGGACCCTCCCATGGGGATGACAGTTTATGCTGTCCGGCTGTCCGCTGGATCAGCCGGAGCACTAGGTCTCCTTCTCGGAATGCTAAGGGCTGGACCTTCTGGCTGTGATAGCGTCGGAGGCTCTGCTGGTACATAGTAGATCTGGACGCAGCCAGCAGCCGGGCCTCTTCGACCAGGTCAACTCCATCTTCGCGAGCTTCTTTGGCTTCGGCTTCTGTGTAGAGCTTGATCCTTGGCGCGTCGTGCTCGATATCAGTTGGCAGGACGGCTTCGGCCCCGTATACGAGGAAGAATGGTGTGAAGCCGACTGAGCGGTTTGTCGTTGTGCGCAGGCTCCACAGCACATTGGGCAACTCTTCAATCCAGCAGCCGGCTGCTCGCTCGAGCGGCTCCACCAGCCGGGGCCGGATGCCGGCTAGGACCAAGCCGTTAGCCTTCTCCACTTGTCCGTTGGACTCTGGGTGCGCCACAGAGGCTAGGGCCATCCGGATCCCCATTTCCCCGCAATAGCGAGAAAAGATGCCTTGGGAGAAGTTGCTGCCGTTGTCGGTGATGATGCTGTGGGGGTAGCCGAACCTCACGATGATTTCCTTGAGGAATGTGACGGCTGTGGAGCCGTCCAGCTTCTTGATTGGCTTGGCTTCGATCCACTTGGTGAATTTGTCAATCATCACCAAGAGATGTGTCATGCCGCCTCGCGCTGTTTTGAACGGACCCACCATATCCAAACCCCATACGGCAAACGGCCATGTGATGGGGATGGTTTTCAAGGCGGAAGCCGGCTGGTGTCTCTTCTTTGCGAAGCGCTGGCAGCCGTTGCACTTCTTCACCAACTCTTCTGCGTTTCTGAGCGCAGTCGGCCAGTAAAAACCGTGCCGGAAAGCTTTGGCCACTATGGCTCTGGATGAGGCGTGATGTCCGCACTCTCCTTGATGGATTTCCCGTAGGAGTTCAATCCCTTCAGCCGGCTCGACACACCGCTGGAACACCCCACTTACGCTGCGTTTGTGCAGCTGGTGGTTGATGATGGTATAGGCCTTGGCCCTTCTCTCAATCTGCCTGGCCTGGACTCTATCATCAGGCAGCACACCATCGGTGAGGTAGGAGAGGAATTCTTGTGCCCATGAAGGTACGCATCTTATCTCGAATACGCTGACCAATAGGGCCTCCTGCGTGGGAGCTTCCGGATTCGACTGCATGGTCGCCGGGTTCGGCTTGCTAGCCGGCGGGTTCGGCTTGCTAGCCCCCAAGTTTGGCGATGAAGCCCCCGGGTTGGACTGAGAAGTCCCCGGGTTCGGCATGGTAGCCGGCGGGTTTGGCTTTGAAGCCCCCGACTTGGGCGATGAAGCCCCCGGGTTCGGCTGAGCAGCCCCCGGGTCAGCCGGCACGAATATTGAATCCGAGTCCGGCGACGGTATGATCGACGGCTTCTTGAGAACCGCCAAGGCGATGCCCGGCGGAATGGCTTGCCGGGTTGAGCCAATTTTGGACAAGGCGTCAGCCGCTTCGTTGTTTGCTCGTGGCACATGGTGGAATTCGCAGCCGTCGAAGAAGCCGGATAGCTGCTGGACATGGAAGCGGTATGAAGCCATGTTGGCGTCCTTCGCGTCCCAGTCGCCAGATGCCTGTTGTATGACCAAGTCGGAGTCGCCGAAGCAGAGTATGCGACGCACGCCAATCTCCTTGGCCAGCTTCAGCCCATGAATGAGCGCTTCATATTCCGCCACATTGTTTGATGCGGCGAAGTGGATCTGCAGGACGTAGTCCAGCCGGTCTCCTTTGGGAGAGGTGAGGACGATGCCGGCTCCCAAGCCGTTGCGCATCTTCGAGCCGTCAAAGTGCATCTTCCAATGTGTGGAATCCGGCACAGGCGGCAGGTACTGCATCTCAGCCCAGTCGACGAAGAAGTCCGCGAGGATCTGCGACTTGATGGCTGTGCGTGGCTCGTAGAGGATGGTGTGGGCGGCTAGCTCCAGAGCCCACTTGGCAACCCGGCCGTTGGCGTCTTTGCTGCCAATGATTTCCGCCAAGGGTGCTGTGGCAACCACCTTGATGGGGTGCTCTTGGAAGTAGTGCTTGAGCTTCTTGGCCGCCATGTAGACGCCGTAGGTGACCTTCTGGTAGTGGGGGTAGTTTTGCTTCGACTGGGAGAGCACTTCGCTAAGGTAGTAGACTGGGCGCTGAACCAGCTGCTCCCTGCCGGCTTCTTTGCGCTCCACCACCAGGACGACGCTAACCACTCGGCTGGTGGCTGCGATGTACAACAGCATCGGCTCCATTGAAGCCGGCGTTGCAAGGATTGGCGCGGTTGAGAGCACGCGCTTCAAGTCACGGAAGGCTTCCTCCGCCTGTGGTGACCAGACGAACTTGTCCGCCTTCTTCATCAATTGATACAGGGGCATGCCTTCTCCCCCAGCCGGCTGACGAAGCGGCTCAAGGAGGCCAGGCAGCCAGCGACCTTCTGGACGTCCTTGAGGCACTGCGGCAGTTCCATCTTCTCCAGGGCACTGATCTTCTCCGGGTTGGCTTCGATCCCTCGCTGGGAGACGAGGTAGCCGAGGAGCTGGCCAGACGGCACGCCGAACGTGCACTTGGCCGGGTTGAGCTTCATCTGAAATCTTCTCAGATTGGTGAAGGTTTCTCTCAGGTCATCAAGGAGGGTAGTCGTCTCCTTGGTCTTTACAACGACATCATCCACATATGCGTGAACGTTTCTGCCGATTTGATCCTGCAAGCATTTTTGCATGCACCTTTGGTAGGTGGCGCCTGCATTTTTCAAGCCGAACGGCATAGTCGTGTAGCAATAAGCCCCATATGGGGTAATGAACGAAGTCTTTATTTGATCATCCGGATTCAAAGGAATCTGGTGGTAGCCTGAATAGGCATCTAGAAAAGACAACAGTTCGCAGCCGGCAGTCGAGTCTATGACTTGATCTATGCGCGGCAGGGGGAAGGGATCCTTCGGGCACGCCTTGTTCAGGCTGGTGTAGTCGATACACATGCGCCAGGAGCCGTTCTTCTTCAAAACCAGGACCGGGTTCGCCAACCAGTCCGGGTGCAGCACTTCCATGATGAAGCCGGCTGCCAGCAGCCGGGCGATTTCTTCACCGATGGCCTTCCTTCTTTCCTCGACGAAGCGCCTGAGAGGCTGCTTCACCGGCTTGGCTTCAGGCCGGACGTGGAGGTGGTGCTCAGCCAACTCCCTCGGCACACCCGGCATGTCTCTTGGAGTCCATGCGAAGATGTCCCGATTCTCACGGAGGAAGCTGGTGAGCTCGCTTTCCTATTTCTTGCTCAAGCCGGCACCGATGGTGACGTACTTGTCCGGCTGCGCCGGGTCCAGCAGGATCTTCTTGGTGTTGTCGGCCGGGCTGGAAGTGAGTCGTCCCAGCGGGTTGCTGCAGCCGGCATGTCTGTCTGCGCGGCCTTGGCGAGGGCGACGGCGTCGTGGATGAGCTGCTTCTCGGTGGCGATGACCAGCGTCTGGGCCATCTTGGAGCTCTGCGTGGCGCAGTCCATGGAGCGACGATAGTCGCCGGCTATGGCGATGACCCCCTTGGGGCCAGGCAGCTTCATCTTCAGGTACCCATAGTGGGGCACCGCCATGAACTTGGTCAGGGCCGGCCTGCCCAGGAGCGCGTGGTAGGGACTCACGAGGTCGACCACCTCGAACTCGATCTTCTCGGTGCGGAAGTGATCCGGCTTCCCGAACATCACCTCCAGCGTGATCCTGCCGATCGGCTGGCAGCAGTGGCCCGGCACGATGCCATGGAAGACGGTGGGGGTGGGACGCAGCTCGGCTTCCTGGATGCCTAGCTTGCGGGCGGTGTCGCGGTAGAGGATGTTGATGCTGCTGCCGTCGATGAGGACGCGCGAAAAACGCACGCTGCGCCGGGTTGTGCCGATGGTGGGGTCGAGGACCATGGCGTAGCTGCCCGGCTTCGGCAGGACAGCCGGTGTGTCGCGGCGATCAAAGGTGATGGCCTGCTCTGACCAGTTTAGGTACTGGGGGACCGGCGGTATGACCGCGTTGACCTCGAGGGAACGGCTCTGCTGGCTCGTCTTGTCCTCGGGCTCGGAGGTGAAGATGATGTAGGTAGCATCTTCGGCCAGATATCGGCCGCCATGGTGCACTTGGTTAGCCTCGTGGTGCTCGAGGTTGGCGTTCTCCGCGCCGGCTGCGCCACCCGGCCCGCCGGCTGGGGGCGGCGGGGGTGGAGGCGGGAGAGGTTCACTGCTTGTCAGCGGCTTCATGAAGTGGCAGTCGCGGGTGGTGTGGTTGGAGGGGTTCTTGCCGCTGTGGTACTTGCACGGCGAATCGAGCATCTGCTCGAAGGTGTACTTCGGCTTCCACTGCCGGTCTTGCTTCTGGCGGCGGCTGCCGCCTGCCGCGTTGTCTGCCACGGCGGCTACGTGGGCGGAGGCATACCGTCGGTCCGGCTGGTCGCTGTGACGCTTGCCGCGGTAGTTGTCCCGTCGGCTGCCATGAGAGGCGCCGTCTGCCGGCTTGTGCTCAGCCGACTTGTGGTGGTCCCTTCTTGCTGGGGCAGGTGAAATATCAGCCGGCGCCTTGCCGGCTTCCTCAGCCAACGCGTACTTGTCCGCGATGGCCATCAAGGCGGCCATCGACTTGGGGTCACTGCGGCGCAGCTTGTGCCACAGCATCGTGTTGGGCCGGCAGCCTCCCATGAAGAAGCTGATGGCTTGGATCTCGTGCACACCCTCGCAGGAGTTGCGCATCTCGCACCAGCGTGTCAGGTATGCGCGGTCCGTCTCGTCCGGGCCCTGCTTGCACATCTCAAGCTGCTGAGGGCGACCCGGCCGGCGATAGGTGCCGGTGAAGTTGCTGACGAAGGCCTCTTCGAAATCCAGCCAGCCGTTGATGCTGCCGGCTGGCAGGTTGTTGAGCCAGGTGCGGGCGGAGCCAACCAGCATCAGGGGGGAGTAGCGTACCGCCCAACGCTTGTTGCCTCGAGAGATGCCGACTGCGGTGGAGTAGTCCTGCAGCCAGTCCTCCGGCTTGGCGGTGCCGTCGTACTTGGGCGTGTCACGGGGGAGCTGGAAGCCGTCGAGCACGGGCTCGTTGGTGATGCGGGGGCCGAAGCACTTGGGGCAAGCCGGCGCCTCCTCTTCCGCGATGCGGGATTCGACCAGCCGATCGAGGCGGTCTCTGGCGTCGACAGGCTCGATGCGCGGGCCCAGCCGAGAGCGGGCCGGCTGGCGTGCGCCGCTTGCTTCCGGAGCCGGCCGGTGCTGGCGGCGGGACTCGGAGTCTTGCTCCTAGTTCCGGCTTGGAGGAGGCCGGCTGCGGCTGCTGCCGCTCGGCTGGTGGCTCGGCCGGCTCGAGATTGCGTGTGTGGCCCGGGAGTCACGGTGCCGGCTTGGTGCTGGGGAGGCGGACTCGGCCGTGTCCCTGGCGCCTTCCCTATCGTTGCCTGCAGCGCCACGAGCGTGGGAAGCCCTGGGGGCATTGACATACCTGGGGTCGGCCGCCTGCCTGGTGGCTGCGTTGAGCAGCTCAGTCACCCGCTTGGTCTGGCGGCGTAACTCTTCGCCTTCAAGGCGGTTCAGCTCTTCTGCGGCGGCTTGTGCCGCGCGCATGTTCTTGTCGGGGGTGTTGTAGACGGGTTGCTCCGCGGACGGAGTCGGCGAAGGAGCGCCGTCGCGGGCGATCTCGGTGCCAAGGTCGCGGCCCCTGCGGCGGATCTGGCCGGCCCGGCTGGGACCGTCGCCGCCCGGAGTGAGGCCGTGGGCGCGGTTGTACTCGCGCTGGGTGATCTCCATCTGGCGCTTAGCAGCAGCCAGTTCTTCTGTTTGCTTGAGGAGGAGCTGGCGGTGCGCCTCCAAATCCGCCTCCATGGTGGTGGGGTCGGCGCCAGGCGTGAGCGGGGTGCTCAGTTTCGCCCGGACTTCGTCCAGCCGGGACGGTGGTGGTGGCACCTTTGGGCCCGAGCCGGAGGCGTTGGGGTCGACGTTGCGCTCCAGGTTGGGGCCGCGGGTGCGCGGGTTCTTGGTGGGGAGCTCCTCGCCAGCCATCATGACTTGCACGACGGTGGGGCTGGCGGGAGCGCTGCTGCCGGCTCGCGGAGGAGGGCTTGCGCAGCGCAGCACCTGCCGCGGGTAGCGCGGCGGTGCGACGGTGGCGACGTAGACGTCGTGGCCGCCGAAGGAGATGACGCTGCCGCCGGCTGGGAAGGGCCGGTCGGCGAAGCAGCCAGCGTTGTCGCTGACGCAGTCGAGGGAGCCGAATCTCCAGATCAAGCCTGAAGCGACTCGCTCGCCGGTGGTGATGGTGAGGCCCGTCCGGATGAAGACACCGGCTGAGGATGCTGAAGGCCCCACGGTGGGCGCCAAATGTCGTGGTATCGTCACGGCATATGCCATAGGGTGGCTAATCGAAGGTGGTTCCTGAGAGATCTCACGGCGGTATCCGGATGCGGGTATGGGGACGAGCGACACGGCGACGTACCCAGGTTCGAGGCCCTCCGATGGAGGTAAAACCTCTACTCCTCCTAGAGTGTATATGATGATCACCCAATACAAGGTTGCCCCTTGAGCTGTGTCCGGCTGCTCCTGGGAGGCTAAGGAAGACTAGAGTCTCTCTCACAGGGTAGCGCTAGGGGTGGAAGTGAAATGAGAATGATCGATCCCCTGCACGAGAGGGGGTAGTGCGGCTTATATAGGCACCGGCACTTTACATATAAGACCCTATAGTCTACTGGCCGGCTTGGCCGGCTCCGGCTTCCGCTCCTTCCCGAGGCAGTGACGTCAGGAGCCGTTGAGGCCTCATGGCCTGTCCCATCCGGCTGCCAAGGTCAGCGGCATGGTGAGGAGGTGTCCCTGTCGCCATCAGCCACTGTAGCCAGTACGGATCGACGTAGACCATGATGGCCTGTCCGGCGCGTGGCACTATTGCTCCACAGTGCCCCGCGCTTTACGGAAGATGAAGTCAGCGTGGACTTTGGGAACCCGGATCACCAACCCGGTTCCTTCTAGTGCAAGACTCGCCAGCCTCGAGTCGGTCTGAGGTACAAACCCCCAGTCGGATATGGCTTGCAGAAGCCGGCTCAGCTACAGCATTGGTGGCCGTAGCCAGGCCGACTATGACGCGGGGTGGCCTTCGGTCACCTCCACACCAAGACCAACAAGTCCCCCAAGTGGACCGATGACACGAGCCCGAGTCAAAGCTCTACATGATGAGGTGAACTCGCTCCTCACCACCATTGATCTTGGTACCCCTTTGGATGGATTGCTACCTCATGCCGACGTGCTATGTGTCATTAGGTACAAGGCGCACCAAGACCCCGGAGAGGAGGAGACGCCAAGGTCAAGAGAGGAAGGGAAGCCACTGGACATGGAGATGATCTTGAAGCCGAAGCCGACGTCGCTCGAAGCGCTCCAAGGAAGAGATGGAGGCTAGCCGGTCACAGACCCGGTCAGACCGGACCAGCAACCGGACGCCCCGGCCACAGGCCCGGTCCACCGGGCGCAAACCGGACCAGCCCCCTCGTAACGGACGACGACCGGACCCAGGACCGGATTCCTCGCAGAAGTCCGGTTTGCGCCCGGTCAACCAGATCCATGACCGGACAGCCCGGTCACTGGCCCGGTCAGACCGGACCCAAACCGGATCTGACGGAAACGCCCCACCAAACTGCCTTAACTTATCCCTTTGCGTACCTGTTCGCCCTTGCTGGCCATGTGTGCCTATATAAGTAGCTGGGACCCCTCATTAGCTCTTTAGACTTGTTTTGAACTCAAACCTACCGTTGAGCTTAGTCTCCCTTGGGTATCATCCCTCTGTAATCAAGGCACCTTGGTTGTTGACTTTGATCTTGTTGAGTGAGATTCTAGTACAAGTTACTCTCTCTCCCTCATCAAGCTCTTCCTCTCCAACCCCAATCTCTCTCCGGGAATTCTGCCGCGCGCCTCTTCCTCGGAGATTCTATTGGCGTGGTCCATCGAGCCACGGAGGTAAGCATCGGGTGTATCGGGTTGGTGTGCGTGCGTGAGTCTCGGTGTTCGTCGTGTTCTTCGTGTTCCTCGCGTTCTCCCACCTCTCCCCTTTGATTCGAGGTCAATCCGCGAGATCGGGCCACACACGGGGTCTTAGACCTCATCATATGGTATCAGCAGCTCTTGGTTACCGCGGATTTGACCTTCCACCCACTCGATTTCGTTCCTAGAAAATTTTCCAAAAAATAGCCCCAAATTGCATCTTGACCGATCAGTGATTTGGTTGCGTTTTGAGTGGTTTTGGTCCGTGGATCTGGTGTTGTTGTGCTTGATCTACTATTTCCCCAACTTTGAGCCTCCGATTCCATCGTTTCCCTTCGTTTTGGTCGATTTGGATTTGGTTTGGGGAAGAACAGGAGAGAGAAAGCTCCAAATCGTGAAATCCGGTTTCGGACCCGGTCAACCGGGCCACAGACCGGACGAGCCAGCACAGAACCCGGTCGACCGGGCGGCAACCGGACAGGCCGGTCCAGGATCCGGTCCAACCGGGCCCCAGACCGGGCGCATCTTCGCGCCTTCCCTTCGACCCTCGTTTTCCGGCGATCTCCACCACCACCACCACCACCACCATCATCGCAGGTATAACTTGCAGCTTTCACCTTGTATCCCCTCTTCCTTTTGCGATCTATCCCATCGAGCATTGCTTGTCTAGTGTTGCGAGACATTGCACGTGGCCCCGCATTGTGAGTTATGTGTGTCGCGTTGAGTAAGGCACCCAAGCAAACACTCGTGTGGCAAGATAGCAAAAGCGAGGCTAACGCTAACATAGTGCGTGAAAAAGCCCCAAAAACACAAAAAGAGTGCGAGTAGCACCATACATCCATACATCCATACGCCCATACATACAAAAGTGTCCACGTGCCACCAAAGATACAAACGAGTGCAAGTGCCACCATATACAAAAGAGAAAAAGCTTTTAAGCAAAGAGAGATAGGAGAAGAGAGGCCACGTGTAAATCTTGTTGTCTCTTCCTTTGCAACCAAAGCTTTGGCTCTCATTCTGTTAGTGTGACACCGAGCACTTATACATACACTTTTCCGCTCACTTTTGGTTGCACTAACCCCGTTTATCTCGTGTGTGTGTTCCACAACATTTTCCGTGTTTATAGTGATCTTCACATTGACATTTGGATTTTTGGACCTTACCCACTTTTAACAACATACTCGATCTTGGATTTGTCATTTGGCTTTCCACAACACTCGCCTAACACCATATTTGCTAGCTTTTGCGTGTGGTCTTGCGTGTGTTCCCGATACACTTGATCTTGCTTTCGGCTTGGTGGATTGCCTCAATACTATCTTACCTTGGTAAGAGTGCGAGGTAGTCTCCTTCCACTAACATACACAACATAGTTCTTGTCTTTCCATCATGGATAGGAACGGAGATACCAATAGGGATGAAGAGATCCTCCGCAACACCGAGAGGTTGGCTACTCAACACAACCTATGGACGCAACGACAAGAGTTCAAGGAGCAACTCACCCTCTTCGAGACGCGCATCGATGAGCAATACGATGAGGTGGCTCACAACTTCTCCACCGTGAACCAAGACTTGGCTCTTCTTCGTGAAGCTACGGACAACTTGAATGGCCAAATGGCGGCCAATGATGCCAACATGGAGCGGCGCATGGATAGCCTCGAGCGCGCCATCACCAACTTGGGTCGTCATCATCGACACCGCTCTACTTCATCGTCCTCAAGCTCGCCACAAGACTATTACTCTCATGGTGGCCTTTCGTCCTCAAGCTCTTCCTCAAGGCATGAAGACCATCATCGACCTCATCGCTCACAAGCTCGTCATGAAGAATCTCGCTCCAACTCTAGGCGCGGAGAAATCCATCGCCATGCTCGCCCACATGAGCGTCCTCCACAAGACCAAGTCCTACAACAAGATCGTCACCAAGCGGATCGCCATGCCCACCATGGACGTGATGGCCATCCCCAAGACCAAGGTCCTCAAGATCAACCTCGGCGAGATCTCCGTCGCCACCCTCGCCATGACCAACGTGGACGAGGAGAGCCACACCATGATCAAGATGAGAGACCCAACCTTGAGCATCGTCCTCAACCGCGACAAGATCTTCAACCACATCCTCACCGTGAACCAAGTGAAGCAAGCGTTCATCTTCAACGCCAACCCAATGCTATGGTTGGCCGTAGAAGACCTCCTATTCCCCCTCTAGCCGCAAGAGATGACGGCGCCCCTCCTCGTAGAAGAACCTTGGAGGATGAAGAGAACATGTTTGGAAGACTCAAGTTAACCATGCCAAAGTTTAAGGGAGAAGAAGATGCCGAGGCGTACCTCTCATGGGCACTCAAGGTTGACAAGATATTCCGCATCCACAACTACTCCGGTGCCAAGAAGGTAGCTATGGCGTCTCTTGAGTTCGAGGACTACGCCAACACTTGGTGGGAGCAAGTCCTCACTCTTCGAGAAGAAAAGGGTGAACCTCCTATTGACACTTGGGAAGACATGAAGAAAGAGATGCATGCTCGCTTTGTCCCCACGCACTACATGACCGACCTCTTCAACAAGCTCCAAAAGTTGAAGCAAGGCACCAAGACCGTTGAGGAGTTCTACAAGGAGATGGAGCTCACTATGATGCGAGCCAACATCCAAGAGTCCGAGGAACAAACCATTGCTCGCTTCTTAAATGGCCTTACTTACCCCATCAAGAGGATCGTCGAGTTCCAACCCTACTCCAACATGGTTGAGTTGGTCCACCAAGCATCGAAGGCCGAGCGCCAAGTGATTGAGGACATCAAGTACTCCAAGGCCAAGACCTATTTCTCCTCCAAGCTCGCTACATCGACTCCTCCTACTACATCAACTCCTCATGCTACAAGTGCCAAGGCCGACGCATCCTCTACACCATCCAAGAAACCGACTATCCAAAGTCGCATGAAGCAAACGGTCTCCTCCACCGCCTCCTCTAAGGCATCCACGGGACCCTCTAGTGTCACTTGCTTCAAGTGTGGCACCCAAGGTCACAAATCATTTGAGTGCAAGAACACCAAGGTTATGATCACTATGGAGAATGGTGACATCGAGACGCTTGATGAGGATGAATATGAAGCCCTTGTGCAAGCCGCCGTGGAAAGTGAAGAAGCTTATGAGCAAGAAAGTGGAGAAGATCCTCTCTTATGTGAGCATGACCCAAGTCCCTCACTTGTGGTCACAAGGGTGCTAACCACACAACCTCACGCTATGGAAGAACAGCGGTGCAACATCTTCCAAACCCGTGCCGGAATTGGTGGCAAGTCGATCAAGGTCATCATAGATGGTGGAAGTTGCCATAACCTTGCGAGCACCGAGTTGTGTGAGAAGCTCAACCTCACTCTCCGCAAGCATCCTCACCCTTACCATATCCAATGGTTGAGTGACAAGGGCAACGTCAAGATACAACATACCGTCACCGTCACTTTCAAGATTGGACCTTATGAGGACACTATCGAGTGTGACGTGGTACCCATGACGGTGTGCCACATGTTGCTTGGCCGCCCTTGGCAATATGACAAGAAGGCTATACATGATGGACTCTCCAACACATACACCTTCAAGGTCAACGACAAGAAGTTCGAGTTGCGCCCGATGACTCCTAGCCAAATCATCGCGGATAATGCGAAGGCTTTAGCGAGGGCACAACTCCGCACCCACCATAGTGAGATGAGAGGAGAGGGAGTGACCCACCACAAAGATAGTGAGCACCACAAGCCATATATGAGTGAGTCCAAGAGTGTCCTTCTAGCCACCAAGAGTGAGTGGAGAGAGCTCCAAGAGAACCCATCCACCATATTGCACTATGTGCTCATATGCAAGGGACCCTCGTCGGCGACTAACGACTTAACCAACATTCCTCCGTCTTTGTTGTCTCTTTTGCAGGAATTTCAAGACGTCTTCCCCGACGAGCTCCCTCATGGACTACCACCACTCCGAGGCATAGAACACCGCATCGACCTCATACCCGGCGCTCCGCTTCCAAACCGTGCCGCCTACCGCACCAACCCCGAAGAGACCAAGGAGATCCAACGCCAAATTCAAGATCTCCTCGCCAAAGGGTATGTCCGCGAAAGCCTTAGCCCTTGTGCGGTTCCCGTGATTCTTGTGCCTAAACCGGATGAGACGCAACGGATGTGTATGGATTGTCGCCCCATCAATGCCATTACCGTCCGTTACCGCCATCCCATTCCGCGTTTAGATGACATGCTTGATGAACTTAGTGGTGCCACGATTTTCTCTAAAGTCGATTTGCGTAGTGGTTACCATCAAATCCGCATGGCTATTGGTGATGAATGGAAAACGGCATTCAAGACCAAACTCGGTCTCTATGAATGGCTCGTTATGCCTTTCGGTCTTTCCAATGCTCCATCTACTTTCATGCGCCTCATGAATCACATCTTGCGTCCTCTCATTGGCAAGAGCGTGGTTGTCTACTTCGATGATATTCTTATTTATAGCAAAAACCTCGAGGACCATGTGCAACATGTGAGAGAGGTCCTGTGCATCTTGCGACATGAAAAGCTTTATGCTAACCTCCCTAAATGCACATTTGCTCAAAACAAATTGGTTTTCCTTGGCTTTGTGGTTTCCGCAAATGGGATTGAAGTTGATTCTTCCAAGGTGGAGGCCATCCATAATTGGCCTACCCCTACAAATGTTGGTCAAGTCCGAAGCTTCCATGGACTTGCCGGGTTTTACCGCCGCTTTGTGAAAGATTTTAGCACCATTGCTTGCCCTTTGAATGAGCTTACCAAGAAGAATGTTCCGTTTGTTTGGGGCAAGGCCCAACAAAATGCTTTTGATGAGTTGAAGAAACGCCTTACCGAAGCTCCTCTTCTTGTTCTTCCAAATTTTGCCAAAACTTTTGAGATTGAGTGTGATGCAAGTGGGCTTGGTATTGGTGGTGTTCTTATGCAAGAGGGCAAACCCGTGGCATACTATAGTGAAAAGTTAGATGGCAAACGCCTCAACTATCCTATATATGACAAGGAGCTCTACGCTTTGGTTCGTGTTCTTGAAGTTTGGCAACACTATCTTTGGCCAAAAGAGTTTATCATTCATTCCGACCATGAGTCCTTGAAATATTTGAAAAGCCAACACAACTTGAACAAACGACATGCAAAATGGGTCGAGTTCATTGAGTCCTTCCCATATGTGATCAAATACAAGAAGGGCAAGGACAATGTTGTGGCGGATGCTCTTTCCCGCAAAAACACCCTTTTGCTAACTCGTTTGGATTTTCATGTTTTGGGACTTGAAGAGATCAAAGAACTCTATTCTTCCGATTCTTTCTTTGCTCCCATATTTGAGAAGTGCTCCGTTGAATGAGGAGTGGATGATTTCTATTTGCATGATGGCTACTTGTTTAAAGCTAACAAGATTTGCATTCCCGAGTCCTCGCTTCGAAAATTGCTTTTGCAAGAGTCACATGGAGGTGGTCTTATGGGACACTTCGGTCGAGAGAAGACATATGCCATGCTCTCAACCCACTACTATTGGCCAAGAATGTACCGCGACGTCGAACGCCTTTGCCGCCGGTGCACCACATGCTTACAAGCTAAGTCTACCTCCAACCCTTATGGCCTTTACACTCCATTGCCTATTCCACATGCACCATGGACCGATATTAGCATGGATTTCGTTCTAGGCTTACCTCGCACTAAGCATGGTCATGATTCCATCTTTGTTGTAGTGGATAGATTCTCTAAGATGGCTCATTTCATACCTTGCCATAAGAGCGACGATGCTTCACACATTGCTTCATTGTTTTTCAGGGAAATTGTTCGCCTACATGGAGTACCGCAAAGCATTGTGTCGGATCGAGACGTCAAGTTCATGAGTTATCTTTGGAAGTCGCTCATGGCAAAGTTTGGAGTGAAGCTCTTATTCTCATCATCCTCGCACCCGCAAACGGACGGCCAAACGGAAGTGGTCAATCGAAGCCTCTCCACCCTCCTACGCATCCTCTTGAAGAAGAACTTGAAGTCATGGGAAGAATGCCTTCCACACGCGGAGTTCGCCTACAACCGCGCCAAGCACTCGACTACATCAAGGAGTCCCTTCATGGTCGTCTACGGGTTTGAGCCGCTCACGGCACTCGACATACTCCCGCTCCCCCTTCATGAGCGGATCAACATGGATTTCGACAAGCGCACCGCCGCCGTGAAGAAGCTCCATGAAGAAACAAGAGCTACCATTCAAGAACATGTCCTTCGTCAAGCCACCCGCCTCAACGCCAAGAAGAAGGAACGCATATTTCAAGAAGGCGGCCTCGTTTGGATCCACCTCCGGAAGGAAAGATTCCCTCATGAACGCAACTCGAAGCTCAAGCCAAGAGGAGATGGTCCCTTCAAGGTCCTCAAACGCATCAACAACAACGCTTACGTCATCGACATCCCCACCTCCAAGTACTTGGTGAGCAACACATTCAACGTTGCGGACTTGTCGCCATATCATGAAGATGAGGAGGAACAAGAGTCGAGGACGACTCTTTCCCAAGGGGGGGAGATGATGCGGGGTGGCCTTCGGTCACCTCCACACCAAGACCAACAAGTCCCCCAAGTGGACCGATGACACGAGCCCGAGTCAAAGCTCTACATGATGAGGTGAACTCGCTCCTCACCACCATATCTTGGTACCCCTTTGGATGGATTGCTACCTCATGCCGACGTGCTATGTGTCATTAGGTACAAGGCGCACCAAGACCCCGGAGAGGAGGAGACGCCAAGGTCAAGAGAGGAAGGGAAACCACTGGACATGGAGATGATCTTGAAGCCGAAGCCGACGTCGCTCGAAGCGCTCCAAGGAAGAGATGGAGGCTGGCAGGTCACAGACCCGGTCAGACCGGACCAGCAACCGGACGCCCCGGCCACAGGCCCGGTCCACCGGGCACAAACCGGACCAGCCCCCTCGTACCGGACGACGACCGGACCCAGGACCGGATTCCTCACAGAAGTCCGGTTTGCGCCCGGTCAACCGGATCCATGACCGGACAGCCCGGTCACTGGCCCGGTCAGACCGGACCCAAACCGGATCTGACGGAAACGCCCCACCAAACTGCCTTAACTTATCCCTTTGCGTACCTGTTCGCCCTTGCTGGCCATGTGTGCCTATATAAGTAGCTGGGACCCCTCATTAGCTCTTTAGACTTGTTTTGAACTCAAACCTACCTTTGAGCTTAGTCTCCCTTGGGTATCATCCCTCTGTAATCAAGGCACCTTGGTTGTTGACTTTGATCTTGTTGAGTGAGATTCTAGTACAAGTTACTCTCTCTCCCTCATCAAGCTCTTCCTCTCCAACCCCAATCTCTCTCCGGGAATTCTGCCGCGCGCCTCTTCCTCGGAGATTCTATTGGCGTGGTCCATCGAGCCACGGAGGTAAGCATCGGGTGTATCGGGTTGGTGTGCGTGCGTGAGTCTCGGTGTTCGTCGTGTTCTTCGTGTTCCTCGCGTTCTCCCACCTCTCCCCTTTGATTCGAGGTCAATCCACGAGATCGGGCCACACACGGGGTCTTAGACCTCATCAGACTAGGACCCAGAGCCAGCCGGCTTCCGGACCAGCCGGCCACGGCGCCAGCCGACTGCTCCTCAGCCGGCCTTTGCCGCGAGCCGGCCAGTGGCCAGCCGGCTGCTCCGCGTCCATTGCCCTACCCGGGGTCTTCCCCCCGACAAAGGAGACTACCTCGCACTCTTACCAAGGTAAGATAGTATTGAGGCAATCCACCAAGCCGAAAGTAAGATCAAGTGTATCGGGGACACACGCAAAACCACACGCAAAAGCTAGCAAATATGGTGTTAGGCGAGTGTTGTGGAAAGCCAAAAGACAAATCCAAGATCGAGTATGTTGTTAAAAGTGGGTGAGGTCCAAAAATCCAAATGTCAATGTGAAGATCACTATAAACACGGAAAATGTTGTGGAACACACACACGAGATAAACGGGGTTAGTGCAACCAAAAGTGAGCGGAAAAGTGTATGTATAAGTGCTCGGTGTCACACTAACACAATGAGAGCCAAAGCTTCGGTTGCAAAGGAAGAGACAACAAGATTCACACGTGGCCTCTCTTCTCGTATCTCTCTTTTGCTTAAAAGCTTTTTCTCTTTTGTATATGGTGGCACTTGCACTCGTTTGTATCTTTGGTGGCACGTGGACACTTTTGTATGTATGGGCGTATGGATGTATGGTGCTACTCGCACTCTTTTTGTGTTTTTGGGGCTTTTTCACGCACTATGTTAGCGTTAGCCTCGCTTTTGCTATCTTGCCACACGAGTGTTTGCTTGGATGCCTTACTCAACGCAACACACACACCTCACAATGCGGGGCCACGTGCAATGTCTCGCAACACTAGACAATCAATGCTCGATGGGATAGATCGCAAAAGGAAGAGGGGTTACAAGGGGAAAGCTGCAAGTTATTGATGTGGACTAAGTCCTTGGATGTGCCCGATCTTCACGGATTTGGATGGGATTCGTGGGGGAGGTGGATGAACACGAAGAACGTGGGTGGATGGCGGGGTGGATCAAAGATACAAACGCAACACACACACACACAACCGGTTGTTCTTCGTTGGCCCGATACACCAACCCAACGGAATTGCAAGAAAAAGACCCACAAGGAGTAGAATCCCTCACAAAAGGTTGGCAATAGCAATCGATAGAGTTCCAAAGAGGAAAAGAGTGCAAATAGATAGAATTGCAAAAGCAAAAGATCCAAAACACTAGAATTCCTAGAATGGAAGAGATCAATCGCCTAGAAGAGTAGATAACTTCGTAGATTCGTAGATCTATAAGGGTTTCCCGCGGGAAGGAGCATAGCTCATGTTTTCTCTTACATCAAGTCTAATCTCAGATCTGAGCCAACTAGGCTATTTATAGTAGGTGGGGCGAAGGGATAAGTTACAAGCTGAATCTGCCAGTTTCGGTGCTGAAACGCGTATGGGCGGAAGTTCCGGTCCTGAGGGGCGGAAGTTCCGGTCGGGCGGAAGTTCCGGTCGTTCTGGCGGAAGTTCCGGCTGGATTCCTTTTAGACAGCATCTTCGAAGCATCTGGGCGGAAGTTCCGGTCCTGGAGGCCGGAAGTTCCAGTCGGGGCGGAAGTTCCGGCCTTGTTCCGGAATTCCGCCATTTCCTCGCAGTAACATCCAGTATGGTTTTGACGGACTTTCGGAACTTGGGCGGAACTTGGGCGGAAGTTCCGGCGGGCGGAAGTTCCGGTCCTCCGAGGCGGAAGTTCCGGTCATGGGCGGAAGTTCCGGCCTGGAGCGTCCAGCTCCTCTTTCTCCTTCTCTTCCATGCTTCCGTGACATCGGCCTTGCGTCCTCGGGTCTCCATGGCATCCTCTCTTCTCTCCGTACTTGTCGTCGAGTTCCTGTCATCAAGATATGTCGGAGTATGAAGTAGTATATCGTCCCAAATAGGCGATTCGAGACACGCGTAAAGGAGAAGATTCACCTTAGCGTGCCGTCTTGTCGATGAAGCATATGATGTGGCGAAGACCGAAGGTCAGGCTACATCATCTCCCCCCACTTGAAAAAGAGTCGTCCTCGACGATAAATCTTCATGAGTGTGTAGAGGAGGTAGATGACACCAACCCTTGAATGTCGCTTCACTTGTCAAGAGCCCTATCAATAGCACAAGAAAAGCCAAGCAACACTCAAAGCATAGCCAATGTTCCACGGGTTTAGCAAGATAGCGCAAGTAGAAGGAGGTCACCTTAGCAAGATGTCGGTGTGCTCTCATTGAGAGATCTTGTGTAGTAGATGTATGGGATTGAACCCATTTGTTGACGCTCATCCATATGTCACGTGTACCTTCACACAACAAAGACCAAGCAAAGTATGTTTGTGTGTGATATTGGAGCACATCATCGATGACATGTCCTTTCATATTCAGAACACCGTTAGCACAACACAAATTTATCAAGAATAAGACATGTGCAAGGTCAATGTGTAAGAACTCCATATGAACATCTTCCAAATGCGGAAACACAAAAACTCCAAATTGTGAGATGACTATGATGTCCATCTCATATATAAACTCATGTGCGTTATTGCACTCAAGGCATCGGAAAGAGAAATTGTTCAACATCCTTGAAGCAATAAGTGGAGAGTTTGGCAAAAACAAATACGGAAGAGTGTCCAAAATATCATCAACATGTGTGCACACAAACCATTGGAAAGAGAAATTGGTCCTCATATTTGGTGCAACACACAACATATCATCCAAAAAGTTCACCAAAACAACATGTACACAACCGTGTGTGCCAACAAACCAAATGAAATAGGAATTGGTCAACTTGGTTGAGGCAACACCAACGGTAAGAATCACATCATCATGCTTGCAAAAGAACCAAGAGAAAGAGAAATTGTTCGACATGTTCAATGCAAAGCATGGGAAAGGTATTAGAGCCGGGTTCGATCTTGAACTCACTTGTATTATGCTCTCTAGAGCTCTCTTTGTCAACTCGTGCTCAATCGAGGTTGACATTGGCATTCTTGTACCTACACACATAATAGGCAAAGCAAAGAACGTGTGTGCATGGTATATGAACACATCATCCATCATGATGGTCCATTTCTTTTGCACATCACCATTAGCGTTAAGCAAAGCATCATAATAGATATGGTGAATATGCGGAGTAAACATGGGAACATGCTCAACATGGATATATGCAAACTCTCCAAAATTTGAGAGAGCTATGGGGGCCATCTCATTTACAAGCATATTAACATTATGGCAAACCAAGCATTGGAAAGAGCAAGTATTCAACATTTTGGTTGCATTAATGGGAGAGTATTGCAAGCATCTAGCACAAAACATGTTCAACATTGTATCATGGTTGTCGACAAACCTAGGGAAAGAGAAATTGTTCATCAAGGGTGTCACAACACAAGAATTAGCATCATCATCTTCATTGCAAGCAATACATGGGAAAGAGCAATTGTTCGACATATTGCAAGCAATGGGATAGAAATCGAAACTCTCATAGCATGGCATGGTGATATTATCATAAGCAACTACTTCCACATGATCAACAATGGTGGTATCACAAGTATCACAAGGGAAAGTGAAAGAAGCATATGACATGGAAATAGGATCATCCAACTCATGCAAGCACTTATCATGCATCATGTTCAACATGTTATCATTGTTGTTGACAAACCTATGGAAAGAGCAATTGTTCGGCAAGGTTGTCACAACACAAGTATTAGCATTCTCATTCTCGTCATTGCAAGCAACACATGGGAAAGAAAAATTGTTCGGCAAGTTGCATGCAATGGAAGATATATTGAAACATTCATCGCATGGCATGATCATATTGTCACAAGCAAGTAATTCCACATGATCAACAATGTTATCAAGCAAAGCATCACATGGAGGAATGAACGAAGCATATGACATAGCAATTGTATCATCATCATCATGCATGAACTCACAAATCATCATGTCCACTAGTGGGATCATGGCATCATCAACACCCATATAGGTACCTTTGTACTCCGACTCATTTGAAGTGGGTGTTGTGGAAGAGGTAGGCTCCATGTGGCCTCCATGTTCATCTTCAATCAAGCATGGTGTGATAGCATCATCTTCATGCACCATGTACATCTTCTCCATGATCGGGAACTCGTCATCCATGGTACCTAATGAGACACAAGGAGACACACTAGAGGTAGAGGTTAAGTTGTTAGAATTCGAAATGGCCTCACATGACCTATCAACTATCACTCTCATCTCACTCGGTGTATCACTCATATCCTCAATGTGGAGGCACTCAAGCTCATGTATAGTGGATTCACTCATCTCACATATAGTGGAGTCCCTCATCTCCATGGCAATGACGTCGTCGATGTCCGAGCAACCTAGCAAAGAGGAAGACAACACAAGAGGAGTAGAGGTTAAGTTGTTAGAAATCAAAGCATCCTCACTCAACTCATGTGGTGTGCCACTCTTGCTCTCCAAATGGAAGCACTCAAACTCACATATGGGGTGGGAGTCACTCAACTCACTATCACTCTCACTCAAGTGGGCTAAGTGGCTCTCATTCTCACATGGGATTGGTACCATCTCCTTATTCAAGCATATTGGAGTAGGCTCGATTTTCTCATCTCCATGCGCCTCCATTGGTGAAGGGATCATCCCATGCTCACCATTCTCAACTCCATTCGCATCCTTGGTTGAAGGGAGAATCCCATGCTCAACCGTCTCAACTCCATCGCCTCCCATGTTGACACCGTTTGATGGCGCAATGGTGTTGTTGAGAGCTAGGCTCGAATCAACGTCACCCTTGACTTGGCCTTCTTGTGCTTCATCTTGAAGTGTGGACTTCATAGTCGTCCTCTTGGCCATTTCCTTGCACCATTCTTTGAAGACAATGGTATCTTGAAGTGTCTTGTTGGCAATTTCGGCATCCAATTGGGCGAAGTAGAGCTTGTGGGCTTGTGGTGTGTTGCACTCCCATGTCATGTGCTTGTTGGATGTGCACACATCACAATGGAGATTGGGGCATTCCCAATGACGACCTTCTTGGTTGCAACGAAAACATTGGGAGCTACTTGATCTTGGTGGACAACGCATTGTCATGTTGGCATAAGGATGGGTAGATCGTCCTTCATCTTGAAGTGTAGACTCCATGGTCGTCATCTTGGGGCTTGAGCTTCTTGTAGGTGCCATTATGGTGGTGGCGGTAGGAGGGAGAAGCACCATGATATGTGGTCCCTCTTTCTTTGCACTTGGCACCATCTTGCTTGTTGGTGTAGCGCCTTGTCTTGCACCATTGGAGATCTTCTCATGTGTAGGTGGTCTTGGAGATTTCAATGTGATGGTGGTAGGAGAGGGAAGCACCATAAGATGTGGTTCCTCTTTCTTTGCACTTGGCGTCATCTTCCTTGTTGATGTAGTATCTTGTGTCGCACCATTAGAGATCTTCTCATGTGTAGGCGGTCTTGGAGATGCCATTTTTGATGCGGGGTGGCCTTCGGTCACCTCCACACCAAGACCAACAAGTCCCCCAAGTAGACCAATGACGCGAGCCCGAGTCAAAGCGCTACATGATGAGGTGAACTTGCTCCTCACCACCCTTGATCTTGGTACCCCTTTGGATGGATTGCTACCTCATGCCGACGTGTTATGTGTCATTAGGTACAAGGAGCATCAAGGTCACCAAGAGGAGGATACGCCAGGGTCAAAGGGAGGAGAGGAGCAGCTGGACAAGAAGATGGACACGAAGATGAACATGGAGCTGGACAGGAAGTCGCCCCAAGAGCGCAAGGAAGAGAAGATGGACGGCCGGTCCAGAACCCGGTCAGACCGGCCTCCTGACCGGACCACCCGGTCCCCAGCCCGGTCTGACCGGCCTCCTGACCGGGCCGCCCGGTCAGAAACCGGGATTCGTGCTCGTGACATCCGGGCGCCATCCAGGGGACTTGGAGCCTCGTCCGGTCGCCACCCGGTCACAGGCCCGGTCTGAAACCGGCCTGCCCAGTCACAGGCCCGGTCAGACCGGCCCCCTGACCGGCCTGCACAACTTAAGTCACTTATTTCGGCCCGAACCGTTTCACTTGTACCTTTTCGGCCCATGACGCCTTGTAAGCCTATAAATACCCCCAGGACGCCCCTTTAGCTTTTTAGACTTGTTTTGAACTCAAACCTACCTTTGAGCTTAGTCTCCCTTGGGTATCATCCCTCTGTAATCAAGGCACCTTAGTTGTTGACTTTGAACTTGTTGAGTGAGATTCTAGTACAAGCTACTCTCTCTCCCTCACCAAGTTCTTCCTCTCCAACTCCAATCTCTCCCCGGGGAATTCTACCGCGTGTCTCTTCCTCGGAGATTCTATTGGCATGGTCCATCGAGCCACGGAGGTAAGCATCGGGTGTATCGGGTTGTGTGTGTGCGTGAGTCTCGGAGTTCCTCGTGTTCGTCGCGTTCTTCGTGTTCCTCGCGTTTTCCCATCTTCCCCCCTTGGTTTCGAAGTCAATCCGCGAGATCGGGCCACACACGGGGTCTTAGACCTCATCATATGGTATCAGCAGCTCTTGGTTACCGCGGATTTGACCTCCCACCCACCCGATTTCGTTCCTAGAAAATTTTCCAAAAAATCCCCAAAAATAGCCCTAAATTGCCTCTTGACCGATCTGTGATTTGGTTGCGTTTTGAGTGGTTTTGGTCCGTGGATCTGGTGTTGTTGTGCTTGATCTACTATTTCCCCAACTTTTAGCCTCCAATTCCATCGTTTCCCTTCGATTTGGTCGATTTGGCTTGGTTTTCGTGAAGAACAGGAGAGAGAAATCGTGCGATCCGGTTGAGCACCGGTCAACCGGGCTACAGACCGGCCGGTCCGGTCCAGAATCCGGTCGACCGGCCATACAACCGGCCGGGCCGGTCCAGAAGCCGGTCCAACCGGGCCCCAGACCGGGCACAGCTACGCCCCCGCCGTCGACCTCGTCTTCCGGCGATCTCCACCACCACCACCACCACCACCATCGTAGGTATAACTTGCAGGTTTCACCTTGTAACCCCTCTTCCTTTTGCGATCTATCCCATCGAGCATTGCTTGTCTAGTGTTGCGAGACATTGCACGTGTCCCCGCATTGTGAGGTGTGTGTGTCGCGTTGAGTAAGGCACCCAAGCAAACACTCGTGTGGCAAGATAGCAAAAGCGAGGCTAACACTAACATAGTGTGTGAAAAAGCCCAAAAACACAAAAAGAGTGCGAGTAGCACCATACATCCATACATCCATACATCCATACGCCCATACATACAAAGTGTCCACGTGCCACCAAAGATACAAACGAGTGCAAGTGCCGCCATATACAAAAGAGAAAAAGCTTTTAAGCAAAGAGAGATAGGAGAAGAGAGGCCACGTGTGAATCTTGTTGTCTCTTCCTTTGCAACCAAAGCTTTGGCTCTCCTTGTGTTAGTGTGACACCGAGCACTTATACATACACTTTTCCGCTCACTTTTGGTTGCACTAACCCCGCTTATCTCGTGTGTGTGTTCCACAACTTTTTCCGTGTTTATAGTGATCTTCACATTGACATTT
Organism: Lolium perenne; assembly: GCF_019359855.2. Taxonomy (NCBI): domain Eukaryota; kingdom Viridiplantae; phylum Streptophyta; class Magnoliopsida; order Poales; family Poaceae; genus Lolium; species Lolium perenne. Next base: position 14,550 of record NW_027249060.1, on the reverse strand, counting down.
GGATTTTTGGACTTTACCCACTTTTAACAACACACTCGATCTTGGATTTGTCTTTTGGCTTTCCACAACACTCGCCTAACACCATATTTGCTAGCTTTTGCGTGTGGTTTTGCGTGTGTTCCCGATACACTTGATCTTGCTTTCGGTTTGGTGGATTGCCTCAATACTATCTTACCTTGGTAAGAGTGCGAGGTAGTCTCCTTCCACTAACATACACAACATAGTTCTTGTCTTTCCATCATGGATAGGAACGGAGATACCACAAGGGATGAAGAGATCCTCCGCAACACCGAGAGGTTGGCTACTCAACACAACCTATGGACGCAACGACAAGAGTTCAAGGAGCAACTCTATCTCTTCGAGACCCACATTGATGAGCAATACGATGAGGTGGCTCACAACTTCGCCACCGTCAACCAAGACTTGGCCCTTCTTCGTGAAGCTACGGACAACTTGAATGGCCAAATGGCGGCCAATGATGCCAACATGGAGCGGCGCATGGATAGCCTCGAGCGCGCCATCACCAACTTGGGTCGCCATCGTCGACACCGCTCTACTTCCTCTTCATCAAGCTCTTCCTCAAGGCATGAAGACCATTACTCTCATGGTGGCCTTTCGTCCCCAAGCTCTTCCTCAAGGCGTGAAGACCATCATCGACCTCATCGCTCACATGCTCGTCATGAAGACTCCCGCTCCAACTCTAGGCGTGGAGAAATAAATCGCCATGCTCGTCCACATGAGCGTCCTCCACAAGCTCAAGGCCTTCAACAAGATCGTCACCAAGCGGACCGCCATGCTCACCATGGGCGTGATGGCCATCCCCAAGACCAAGATCCTCAAGATCCACCTCGGCGAGATCTTCGTCGCCACCCTCACCATGACCAACGTGGTCGAGGAGAGCCTCACCATGATCAAGATGAGAGACCCAACATTGAGCATCGTCCTCAACCACGACAAGATCTTCAACCACATCCTCACCATGAACCAAGTGAAGCAAGCGTTCAACTCCAACGCCAACCCAATGCTATGGTTGGCCGTAGAAGACCTCCTATTCCACCTCTAGCCGCAAGAGATGAAGGCGCCCCTCCTCGTAGAAGAACCTTGGAGGATGAAGAGAACATGTTTGGAAGACTCAAGTTCACCATGCCAAAGTTCAAGGGAGAAGAAGATGCCGAGGCCTACCTCTCATGGGCACTCAAGGTGGACAAGATCTTCCGCATCCACAACTACTCCGGTGCCAAGAAAGTGGCTATGGCATCACTCGAGTTTGAAGACTACGCCAACACTTGGTGGGAGCAAGTCCTCACTCTTCGAGAAGAGAAGGGTGAACCTCCTATTGACACTTGGGAAGATATGAAGAAGGAGATGCATGCTCGTTTTGTCCCCGCACACTACATGACCGACCTCTTCAACAAGCTCCAAAAGTTGAAGCAAGGCACCAAGACCGTTGAGGAGTTCTACAAGGAGATGGAGCTCACTATGATGCGAGCCAACATCCAAGAGTCCGAGGAACAAACAATTGCTCGTTTCTTCAATGGCCTTACTTATCCTATCAAGAGGATTGTCGAGTTCCAACCCTACTCCAACATGGTTGAGTTAGTCCACCAAGCATCGAAGGCCGAGCGCCAAGTGATTGAGGACATCAAGTACTCCAAGGCCAAGTCCTATTTCTCCTCCAAGCTCGCTACATCGACTCCTACTACAACATCAACTCCTCATGCTACAAGTGCCAAGGCCGACGCATCCTCTACACCATACAAGAAGCCGACTATCCAAAGTCGAATGAAGCAAACGGTCTCCTCCACCGCCTCCTCTAAGGCATCCACGGGACCCTCTAGTGTCACTTGCTTCAAGTGTGGCACTCAAGGTCACAAATCGTTTGAGTGCAAGAACACCAAGGTCATGATCACTATGGAGAATGGTGACATCGAGACTCTTGATGAAGATGAATATGAAGCCCTTGTGCAAGCCGCCGTGGAAAGTGAAGAAGCTTATGAGCAAGAAAGTGGAGAAGATCCTCTCTTATGTGAACATGACCCAAGTCCCTCACTTGTGGTCACAAGGGTGCTAACCACACAACCTCATGATATGGAAGAACAACGGTGCAACATCTTCCAAACCCGTGCCGGAATTGGTGGCAAGTCGATCAAGGTCATCATAGATGGTGGAAGTTGCCATAACCTTGCGAGCACCGAGTTGTGTGAGAAACTCCACCTCACTCTCCGCAAGCATCCTCACCCCTACCATATCCAATGGTTGAGTGACAAGGGCAACGTCAAGATACAACATACCGTCACCGTCAACTTCAAGATCGGCCCTTGTGAGGACACCATCGAGTGTGACGTGGTACCCATGACGGTGTGCCACATGTTGCTTGGCCGCCCTTGGCAATATGACAAGAAGGCTATACATGATGGACTCTCCAACACATACACCTTCAAGGTCAACGACAAGAAGTTCGAGTTGCGCCCGATGACTCCTAGCCAAATCATCGCGGACAATGCGAAGGCTTTAGCGAGGGCACAACTCCACACCCACCATAGTGAGATGAGAGCAGAGGGAGCGACCCACCACAAAGAGAGTGAGCGCCACAAGCCATACATGAGTGAGCCCAAGAGTGTCCTTCTAGCCACCAAGAGTGAGTGGAGAGAGCTCCAAGAGAACCCATCCACCATATTGCACTATGTGCTCATATGCAAGGGACCCGCGTCGGAGACTAACGACTTAACCAACATTCCTCCGTCTTTGTTGTCTCTTTTGCAGGAATTTCGAGACGTCTTCCCCGACGAGCTCCCTCATGGACTACCACCACTCCGCGGCATAGAACACCGCATCGACCTCATACCCGGCGCTCCGCTCCCAAACCGTGCCGCCTACCGCACCAATCCCGAAGAGACCAAGGAGATCAACCGCCAAATTCAAGATCTCCTCGCCAAAGGGTATGTCCGTGAAAGCCTTAGCCCTTGTGATAAGGGCTAAGCCCGGGGATGTGCCCGATCTTCACGGATTTGGGTGGATTTCGTGGGGGAGGTGGATGAACACGATGAACACGATGAACACGGAGGGGAATTCGTGGGGATACAACACACACACGCACACAAACCGGTTTTTCCTCGTAGGCCCGATACACCTACTCGATAGAGGTTGCGAGAAAAGACCTTCCGGTAGAAGTCCCGCAAAGAGATCGACAAATCGAAACACACGAGATCTAGACGGGTGAAAAGACCGGAAGGTTGATAGAAGTGCAAGCAAAAGACCAAAAGGTAGAAGTGCGAGCAAAAGATCAACAAACGGTAGAAGTCACCAAAGAGATCATCACGCGTCGATAAGGAGCCCTGGTGGATACAAGATCATAGATCTAGGGTTTCCCACATGGGTAAGAGCAAAGCTCAAGTTTCTTCTTAGTTCATCTCTAACCCTAATCTGGAGGAAGGGGTGAGGTATTTATAGACCCAGATTCGTACAGGGGTAAAGTCGGAATTACATAAATTATCCTGGTCCATGGATGCGAAATCGACGGTTGAGATGAAGTCAACGAGGTGGGGCCGATGCCGGTGAGGATGGGCAGCATTGGTGGGGCCGGCAGCTGTCGCTGTTCCAAAGCCGGCGATGCTGGTCTTGGCTCTCTTCGAGTCTTCACTGGAGGCCGGCAGTGCCGGGGTCCTGGAGGCCGGTAGTGCCGGGTGAGCAGGCCGGCAAGGTCCGGGACTTGAGGCCGGCAGCTGCCGGGTGAGCAGCCGGCAGCAGCCGTGCACCGGAGGCCGGCAGTGCCGGCCCTGAGGGGCGTCCTTCAGCTGGGACTCTTCTTCTCCTTCTTCCTTGTCCATCTTCGGGTCTGCTGTGATGTCCTTCTCTCGAGGTTAATATCTGATAACACAAAGCATATCGGCCTGAGGTAGCAGCCCATCCAAAGGGGTATCGAGATCAAGGGTAGTGAGGAGTGAGTTCACCTTATCATGTAGCGCTTTGACTCGAGCCCGTGTCATCGGTCCACTTGGGGGACTTGTTGGTCTTGGTGTAGCGTCGTCGGTGAGCGGGGCTACATCACCTTGTGCGGTTCCCGTGATCCTTGTGCCTAAACCGGATGAGACGCAACGGATGTGTATGGATTGTCGACCCATCAATGCCATTACCGTCCGTTACCGCCATCCCATTCCGCGTTTAGATGACATGCTAGATGAACTTAGTGGTGCCACGATTTTCTCTAAAGTCGATTTGCGTAGTGGTTACCATCAAATCCGCATGGCTATTGGTGATGAATGGAAAACGGCATTCAAGACCAAACTTGGTCTCTATGAATGGCTCGTTATGCCTTTCGGTCTTTCCAATGCACCATCTACTTTCATGCGCCTCATGAATCACATCTTGCGTCCTCTCATTGGCAAGAGCGTGGTTGTCTACTTCGATGATATTCTTATTTATAGCAAAAACCTCGAGGACCATGTGCAACATGTGAGAGAAGTCTTGTGCATCTTGCGCCATGAAAAGCTTTATGCTAACCTCCCCAAATGCACATTTGCTCAAAACAAATTGGTGTTTCTTGGTTTTGTGGTTTCCGCTAATGGGATTGAAGTTGATTCTTCCAAGGTGGAGGCCATCCATAATTGGCCTACCCCTACATATGTTGGCCAAGTCCGAAGCTTCCATGGACTTGCCGGGTTTTACCGCCGCTTTGTGAAAGACTTTAGCACCATTGCTTGCCCTTTGAATGAGCTTACCAAGAAGAATGTTCCGTTTGTTTGGGGCAAGGCCCAACAAAATGCTTTTGATGAGTTGAAGAAACGCCTTACCGAAGCTCCACTTCTTGTTCTTCCAAATTTTGCCAAAACTTTTGAGATTGAGTGTGATGCAAGTGGGCTTGGTATTGGTGGTGTTCTTATGCAAGAGGGCAAACCCGTGGCATACTATAGTGAGAAGTTAGATGGCGCACGCCTCAACTATCCTATATATGACAAGGAGCTCTACGCTTTGGTTCGTGTTCTTGAAGTTTGGCAACACTATCTTTGGCCAAAAGAGTTTATCATTCATTCCGACCATGAGTCCTTGAAATATTTGAAAAGCCAACACAACTTGAACAAACGACATGCAAAATGGGTCGAGTTCATTGAGTCCTTCCCATATGTGATCAAATACAAGAAGGGCAAGGACAATGTTGTGGCGGATGCTCTTTCCCGCAAAACACCCTTTTGCTAACTCGTTTGGATTTTCATGTTTTGGGACTTGAAGAGATCAAAGAACTCTATCCTTCCGATTCTTTCTTTGCTCCAATTTTTGAGAAGTGCTCCGTTGAGCGAGGAGTGGATGATTTCTATTTGCATGATGGCTATTTGTTCAAAGCTAACAAGATTTGCATTCCCGAGTCTTCGCTTCGAAAATTGCTTTTGCAAGAGTCACATGGAGGAGGTCTTATGGGTCACTTTGGTCGAGAGAAGACATATGCCATGCTCTCAACCCACTACTATTGGCCAAGAATGTACCGCGACGTCGAACGACTTTGCCGCCGGTGCACCACATGCTTACAAGCTAAGTCTACCTCCAATCCCTATGGTCTTTATACCCCATTGCCTATTCCATATGCACCATGGACCGATATTAGCATGGATTTCGTTTTAGGCTTGCCTCGCACTAAGTATGGTCATGATTCGATATTCGTGGTAGTGGATAGATTCTCTAAGATGGCTCATTTCATACCTTGCCATAAGAGCGACGATGCTTCACACATTGCTTCATTGTTTTTCAGGGAAATCGTTCGCTTACATGGAGTACCGCAAAGCATTGTGTCGGATTGAGACGTCAAGTTCATGAGTTATCTTTGGAAGTCGATCATGGCAAAGTTTGGAGTGAAGCTCTTATTCTCATCATCCTCGCACCCGCAAACGGACGGCCAAACGGAAGTGGTCAATCGAAGCCTTTCCACCCTCCTACGCATCCTCGTGAAGAAGAACTTAAAGTCATGGGAGGAATGCATTCCACACGCGGAGTACGCCTACAACCGCGCCAAGCACTCGACTACATCACGGAGTCCATTCATGGTCGTCTACGGGTTTGAGCCGCTCACGGCACTCGACATACTACCACTTCCCCTTCATGAGCGGATGAACATGGACTTCGCCAAGCGCGCCGCCGATGTGAAGAAACTACATGAAGAGACAAGGGCAACCATACAAGAACATGTGCTTCGTCAAGCTACCCGCCTCAACGCCAAGAAGAAGGAAAGGATATTTCAAGAAGGAGATCTCGTTTGGATCCACCTCCGGAAGGAACGGTTCCCTCGTGAGCGCAACTCCAAGCTCAAGCCAAGAGGAGATGGCCCCTTCAAGGTCCTCAAACGCATCAACAACAACGCTTACGTCATCGACATCCCCACCTCCAAGTACTTGGTGAGCAACACCTTCAACGTTGCGGACTTGTCGCCATATCATGAAGATGAAGAGGAACAAGAGTCGAGGACGACTCTTTCCCAAGGGGGGGGGAGATGATGCGGGGTGGCCTTCGGTCACCTCCACACCAAGACCAACAAGTCCCCCAAGTGGACCAATGACGCAAGCCCGAGTCAAAGCGCTACATGATGAGGTGAACTCGCTCCTCACCACCCTTGATCTTGGTACCCCTTTGGATGGATTGCTACCTCATGCCGACGTGTTATGTGTCATTAGGTACAAGGAGCATCAAGGTCACCAAGAGGAGGATACGCCAGGGTCAAAGGGAGGAGAGGAGCAGCTGGACAAGAAGATGGACACGAAGATGAACATGGAGCTGGACAGGAAGTCGCCCCAAGAGCGCAAGGAAGAGAAGATGGACGGCCGGTCCAGAACCCGGTCAGACCGGCCTCCTGACCGGACCACCCGGTCCCCAGCCCGGTCTGACCGGCCTCCTGACCGGGCCGCCCGGTCAGAAACCGGGATTCGCGCTCGTGACATCCGGGCGCCATCCAGGGGACTTGGAGCCTCGTCCGGTCGCCACCCGGTCACAGGCCCGGTCTGAAACCGGCCTGCCCGGTCACAGGCCCGGTCAGACCGGCCCCCTGACCGGCCTGCACAACTTAAGTCACTTATTTCGGCCCGAACCGTTTCACTTGTACCTTTTCGGCCCATGACGCCTTGTAAGCCTATAAATACCCCCAGGACGCCCCTTTAGCTTTTTAGACTTGTTTTGAACTCAAACCTACCTTTGAGCTTAGTCTCCCTTGGGTATCATCCCTCTGTAATCAAGGCACCTTAGTTGTTGACTTTGAACTTGTTGAGTGAGATTCTAGTACAAGCTACTCTCTCTCCCTCACCAAGTTCTTCCTCTCCAACTCCAATCTCTCCCCGGGGAATTCTACCGCGTGTCTCTTCCTCGGAGATTCTATTGGCGTGGTCCATCGAGCCACGGAGGTAAGCATCGGGTGTATCGGGTTGTGTGTGTGCGTGAGTCTCGGAGTTCCTCGTGTTCGTCGCGTTCTTCGTGTTCCTCGCGTTTTCCCATCTTCCCCCCCTTGGTTTCGAAGTCAATCCGCGAGATCGGGCCACACACGGGGTCTTAGACCTCATCAATTTTGGTGGTGGCGCTAGGCTTTGTGGACACCATATGGTTGGTGTTGTTGTTCTTTGTAGTCTTGGCCGCTTCATGTCGAGGATCTCGTCTTCTTGCATCATCACCATGTCTTGGGGGGTGTCGTCGAAGATCCTTGGTAGGTGTTGGTCGATGGTGAACATGAGGTGACTTGTGTCGGCGATGGTCATGTGGTGATGCATGTCAATGGTGGTCATGAGGTGGTGATGGTCGACGATGATCATGAGGTGACTTGTGTCGGCGATGGTCATGTGGTGATGCATGTCGATGGTGGTCATGAGGTGGTGATGGTCGACGATGATCATGAGGTGACTTGTGTCGGCGACGGTCATGTGGTGATGCATGTCGATGGTGGTCATGAGGTGGTGATGGTCGACGATGATCATGAGGCGACGTGTGTTGATGACGATCCTCGGCATGCCTAGATGATGGTTCATGAGGCTAGGCACTTTGCTTGTGGCACCTTCTTGTGCTCGGAGGAGAGTGTCGATGGCGATCATGGTGGTGGCTCTTTTGATGTTCCCTTGGAGGAGCTCGGTGTAGATGATCATGTGCATAAGCACTCTCATGGTTGCGCCGTCTTGGAGGTCCTCTATCTTCATATGTAGGTCCATTTTCCAAGGTGGGGAACTTGTAGGCACCGGTCTTGTTCAAGGTGGAGTCGAAGCTAGATTCCACCATGGTGTCGATGTCATGCTCGAGGTAGTGCTCGGTGCGGTGCTCCATCATGGTGTCGTAGTCGTAGTCGAGGTAGTGCTCAACCATGTCGTCGTGGTCGTAGTCGTGGTCGAGGTAGTGCTCAACCATGTCGTCGTGGTCGTAGTCGTGGTCGAGGTAGTGCTCAACCATGTCGTCGTGGTCGTAGTCGTGGTCGAGGTAGTGCTCAACAATGTCGTCGTGGTCGTAGTCGTGTTCGAGGTAGTGCTCAACCATGTCGTCCATGTTGTAGTCGAGCTCCGAGTGGTGCTCCACCATGTTGTCCATGCTTGGCGAGTCATTGTCGGTGTAGATATGCTCGATGTCGGTTACGTCGCCAATGCATGTGGAGCCATAGTCGGTGTCGGGCTCCACATGGTCCTCCATATCCACGGTGCTTGCGGAGCTATCACCCTCATCGGACTCCATGTCATCCTCCGTAGGTTCATCCTCACTATCCATGTTAGTCTATGGGATTGGTGTATATATGGTGGAAGGAAAACTACCAAAAGGGTCAAAACTTGCAAACCAAAATTGAAAAGGTGTTTCAAGACGGAGGGCAACCGATATGTATGCACACACACAAAAACAAAAACTCTATATGTTGTTAGGTATGGATGTGGAAAGCCAAATGGAAGAACCAAACGAAAAGTCTATTGTCAAAAGTGGGTAAGATCCAAAAGTCACAAGTCAAAGGCGGTGATCACAAAAGGCATACACAATGAGGAACACACGCGTGGGACAAAATGGGGTTAGCGCGACTTGGAAAATGAGCAAGAACAAAATGGTCCTAACGAAGACTACTAGCTCGGTGTCACGCCAACACAAGAGAGACCGTGGCTTGGTTGCAAAATTGAGAAGCAACAAGATTTGCGCAAGACGCCTCTCTTCTCTTTTCTCTCTTTTGCTTAAAAGCTTTGGACTCTTTTGTGTATAGGTGTCACTCACACACTTTTTCTTTTTCTTTTTGTATTTTTCTTTTTCTTTTTCTCACTATGTAAGGATACTACTATCTATGTAAGTATGTCACACTTCTTTTGCTTATCTTTTCACACGAGCTTGCTTCGAAGCTTTGCTCAACACACACACACCCTCACGGTCGGGACGCTTGCGCAATGCTTCGCAACACTAGAAAGCCACTCTCGATAGGAAAGGTACGCAAAAGAGGCTAGGGTTACAAGTTAGGAGCAAGTTATACCACTTGATGATGGTGGCCGACGATCTTGAACTTGCTATGGTGGAGGTGTCAAGTGAACCGCTTGGAGCTTCGGGGTGCCGTTGTCGTTGTCGATGTTGCGGAAGCTTTGTGGTAGCTGAAATGGCACTCAAACCGAAGTCCAAACACAAGGGGGTTAGTACCAAAACGAAAAACGAAGGTTGCTGTCAAAATTTCGGCCAGGCGGAACTTCCGGTCCTGAGGGGCGGAACTTCCGGTCCGGGGGCGGAACTTCCGGTCCTTCCGGGCGGAACTTCCGGTCGCAATCAGATCTGCGGGCAGTTCGTCGATTTGGGCGGAAATCCGGGCCGAAATCCTTCGAATTCGAGGAAAATTTGGCACTAGAAGCTGTGGGAAGGTGGGGGAATTGTAGATCAACACCAAAGACAAGTTTCTATTGGAGCAAAACCACAAATAACTCAACAAATCGAGAGATCGATCCAAGGCCAATTTGGGGCTATTTTTTGGGAAATTTTTTGGAAATTTTTTGGGGCGAAATTGGTGGAATTGGGGGATGTGGGGGTCAAATCCGTGGCAACCAAAGAGCTGCTGATACCATATGATGTGGACTAAGTCCTTGGATGTGCCCGATCTTCACGGATTTGGATGGGATTAGTGGGGGAGGTGGATGAACACGAAGAACGTGGGTGGATGGCGGGGTGGATCAAAGATACAAACGCAACACACACACACACAACCGGTTGTTCTTCGTTGGCCCGATACACCAACCCAACGGAATTGCATGAGAAAGACCCACAAGGAGTAGAATCCCTCACAAAAGGTTGGCAATAGCAATCGATAGAGTTCCAAAGAGGAAAAGAGTGCAAATAGATAGAATTGCAAAAGCAAAAGATCCAAAACACTAGAATTCCTAGAATGGAAGAGATCAATCGCCTAGAAGAGTAGATAACTTCGTAGATTCGTAGATCTAGAAGGGTTTCCCGCGGGAAAGAGCATAGCTCATGTTTTCTCTTACATCAAGTCTAATCTCAGATCTGAGCCAACTAGGCTATTTATAGTAGGTGGGGCGAAGGGATAAGTTACAAGCTGAATCTGCTAGTTTCGGTGCTGAAACGCGTATGGGCGGAAGTTCCGGTCCTGAGGGGCGGAAGTTCCGGTCGGGCGGAAGTTCCGGTCGTTCTGGGCGGAAGTTCCGGCTGGATTCCTTTTAGACAGCATCTTCGAAGCATCTGGGCGGAAGTTCCGGTCCTGGAGGCCGGAAGTTCCGGTCGGGGTGGAAGTTCCGGCCAAGTTCCGGCTGATGTAGCCCCGGTCACCGACGTCGCTACACCAAGACCAACAAGTCCCCCTAGTGGACCGATGACACGAGCCCGAGTCAAAGCTCTTCATGATGAGGTGAACTCGCTCCTCACCACCCTTGATCTTGGTACCCCTTTGGATGGATTGCTACCTCATGCCGACGTGCTATGTGTCATTAGGTACAAGGCGCGTCAAGACCACGGAGAGGAGGAGACGACAAGGTCAAGGGAAGGAGAGAAGCAACTGGACATGGAGATGATCATGAAGCCGAAGCCGACGTCGCACGAAGCGCTCCAAGGAAGAGACGGACGCTGGCCGGTCCAGGACCCGGTCAGACCGGACCTACAACCGGACTCCCCGGTCATAGGCCCGGTCGACCGGGCGCAAACCGGGCCAGCTCCCTCGTACCGGACGACGACCGGACCCAGGACCGGAAACTTCGCAGTTTCCCCGGTTTGCGCCCGGTCGACCGGACCCAGGACCGGACGGCCCGGTCATAGGCCCGGTCGACCGGGCCCAAACCGGACAGCCCGGTCCCAGGCCCGGTCCGACCGGCCCCAAACCGGACCTGATGAGAATGCCCCACCAAACTGCCTTAACTTATCCATTCGCGTACCTGTTCGCCCTTGCTGGCCGTGTATGACTATATAAGTGGCTGGGACCCCTCATTAGCTCTTTAGACTTGTTGAACTCAAACCTAATTTTGAGCTTAGTCTCCCTTGGGTATCATCCCTCTGTAATCAAGGCCATCCTTGTTGTTGATTTGGATATTGTTGAGTGAGATTCTAGTACAAGCTACTCTCTCTCCCTCACCAATCCCCTTTTCTCCAACACCAATCTCTCACCGGGAATTCTGCCGCGTGCCTCTTCCGGGTGATTCTATTGGCGTGGTCCATCGAGCCACGGGGGTAAGTATCGGGTGTATCGGGTTGGTGTGCGTGCGTGAGTCTCGGAGTTCCTCGTGTTCATCGTGTTCTTCGTGTTCCTCGCGTTTTCCCATCTCCCCTCTTGGTTTCGAAGTCAATCCGCGAGATCGGGCCACACACGGGGTCTTAGACCTCATCATATGGTATCAGCAGCTCTTGGTTACCGCGGATTTGACCTCCCACCCACCCGATTTCGTTCCTAGAAAATTTTCCAAAAAATCCCCAAAAATAGCCCCAAATTGCCTCTTGACCGATCTCGTGATTTGGTTGCGTTTGAGTGGTTTTGGCCCGTGGATCTGGTGTTGTTGTGTTTGATCTACTATTTCCCCAACTTTTAGCCTCCAATTCCATCGTTTCCCCTCGATTTGGTCGATTTGGCTTGGTTTTCGTGAAGAACAGGAGAGAGAAAGCTTCATCCCGCGAAACCCGGTTTCGGCCCCGGTCAACCGGGCCACAGACCGGACGGCCCAGCACAGAACCCGGTCGACCGGGCGGCAACCGGACAGGCCGGTCCAGGAGCCGGTCCAACCGGACCCCAGACCGGGCGCTTCTTCGCGCCCTCCTTCGACCTCGACTTCCGGCGATCTCCACCACCACCACCACCACCACCACCATCGTCGCAGGTATAACTTGCAGGTCACCTTGTAACCCCTCTTCCTTTTGCGATCTATCCCATCGAGCATTGCTTGTCTAGTGTTGCGAGACATTGCACGTGGCCCCGCATTGTGAGGTGTGTGTGTCGCGTTGAGTAAGGCACCCAAGCAAACACTCGTGTGGCAAGATAGCAAAAGCGAGGCTAACGCTAACATAGTGCGTCAAAAAGCCCCAAAAACACAAAAAGAGTGCGAGTAGCACCATACATCCATACATCCATACGCCCATACATACAAAGTGTCCACGTGCCACCAAAGATACAAACGAGTGCAAGTGCCGCCATATACAAAAGAGAAAAAGCTTTTAAGCAAAGAGAGATAGGAGAAGAGAGGCCACGTGTGAATCTTGTTGTCTCTTCCTTTGCAACCAAAGCTTTGGCTCTCCTTGTGTTAGTGTGACACCGAGCACTTATACATACACTTTTCCGCTCACTTTTGGTTGCACTAACCCCGCTTATCTCGTGTGTGTGTTACACATCTTTTTCCGTGTTTATAGTGATCTTCACATTGACATTTGGATTTTTGGACCTCACCCACTTTTGACAACATACTCGATCTTGGATTTGTCTTTTGGCTTTCCACAACACTCGCCTAACACCATATTTGCTAGCTTTTGCGTGTGGTTTTGCGTGTGTTCCCGATACACTTGATCTTGCTTTCGATTTGGTGGATTGCCTCAATACTATCTTACCTTGGTAAGAGTGCGAGGTAGTCTCCTTCCACTAACATACACAACATAGTTCTTGTCTTTATATCATGGATAGGAACGGAGATACCAATAGGGATGAAGAGATCCTTCGCAACACCGAGAGGTTGGCTACTCAACACAACCTATGGACGCAACGACAAGAGTTCAAAGAGCAACTCTCCCTCTTCGAGACGCGCATCGATGAGCAATACGATGAAGTGGCTCACAACTTCTCCACCGTGAACCACGACTTGGCCCTTCTTCGTGAAGCTACGGACAACTTGAATGGCCAAATGGCGGCCAATGATGCCAACATGGAGCGGCGCATGGATAACCTCGAGCGCGCCATCACCAACTTGGGTCGCCATCGTCGACACCGCTCTACTTCCTCTTCATCAAGCTCTTCCTCAAGGCATGAAGACCATTACTCTCATGGTGGCCTTTCGTCCCCAAGCTCTTCTTCAAGGCGTGAAGACCATCATCGACCTCATCGCTCACATGCTCGTCATGAAGACTCCCGCTCCAACTCTAGGCGTGGAGAAATACATCGCCATGCTCGTCCACATGAGCGTCCTCCACAAGCTCAAGACCTTCAACAAGATCGTCACCAAGTGGATCGCCATGCTCACCATGGGCGTGATGGCCGTCCCCAAGACCAAGATCCTCAAGATCCACCTCGGCGAGATCTTCGTCGCCACCCTCACCATGATCAACGTGGACGAGGAGAACTACACCATGATCAAGATGAGAGACCCAACATTGAGCATCGTCCTCAACCGCGACAAGATCTTCAACCACATCCTCACCGTGAACCAAGTGAAGCAAGTGTTCAACTCCAACGCCAACCCAATGCTATGGTTGGCCATCGAAGACCTCCTATTCCACCTCTAGCCGCAAGAGTTGACGGCGCCCCTCCTCGTAGAAGAAACTTGGAGGATGAAGAGAACATGTATGGCAAGCTCAAGTTCAACATGCCCAAGTTCAAAGGTGACGACGACGCCGAAGCATACCTCTCATGGGCACTCAAAGTGGACAAGATCTTCCGCATCCACAACTACTCCGGTGCCAAGAAAGTGGCTATGGCATCACTCGAGTTTGAAGACTACGCCAACACTTGGTGGGAGCAAGTCCTCACTCTTCGCGAAGAGAAGGGTGAACCTCCTATTGACACTTGGGAAGATATGAAGAAGGAGATGCATGCTCGTTTTGTCCCCGCACACTACATGACCGACCTCTTCAACAAGCTCCAAAAGTTGAAGCAAGGCACCAAGACCGTTGAGGAGTTCTACAAGGAGATGGAGCTCACTATGATGCGAGCCAACATCCAAGAGTCCGAGGAACAAACAATTGCTCGTTTCTTCAATGGCCTTACTTATCCTATCAAGAGGATTGTCGAGTTCCAACCCTACTCCAACATGGTTGAGTTAGTCCACCAAGCATCGAAGGCCGAGCGCCAAGTGATTGAGGACATCAAGTACTCCAAGGCCAAGTCCTATTTCTCCTCCAAGCTCACTACATCGACTCCTACTACAACATCAACTCCTCATGCTACAAGTG